>NW_024609846.1:91044753-91217041 GCF_016920785.2 Ixodes scapularis | reverse complement strand
ATGAGAAGTCGTCAGTCCGAACTCATCGTTTCGTCACTCGGAGAAATGACACCCCAACAACGCACAAATGTGAAATCCACACGCCGAACATGGAAACGAACTTGAATACCCTTGCGCCTGTGCGTAGTGGGAATATCAAGGCTGTTCGAATTTTCTGATGTTCCGTGCAACGAAAAAGTTAATCTAATAACAAATTGCATCGTATATCACCTCGACATGCAAAGCAGAAAGCAAGATGGACTCCATCGCATTCGAAGCGACCACTGAGAAGGGTGTTTCGATAGAGGGAAATTTCAAAAAGTTACAAAAAATTCGCAAAAAAAAAAAAAAAAAAAAGTCTTGCGCGTCCAATAAAACGGAGAGAAACATGAAACGCCCGTCACGTCAGCGCTACAGGCGGTCACCCTCTGACCGGAGGCCCTACTCCCAAACGTCTATCGTCTCCTCAAGATCCCAGCGACTCTGCGCGTAACAACGGCGGAAGCTGAGCGCTCGTTCTTCGTTACGGCGCTTGAGAACACACCTGAGAGCACTGAGAGCGTTTACTTCGAATGAGCGACCGCTCGGTCTAGTGCTTCTGAATGTTCACCGCGACATTGAAGTTCAAGTGGTGGACATCCTGGGTATTCATTGCCGTGAACGCAGGCAGCTGCACCTTAATATACAGGCGCTTGGCATAAATGAAATAATCTAGAGAGAGCCTGTAAATTGCTTTTTGAAAGAACTAGTCACAGCTACTTTTTTATTCGCGGTAATTTCTAGTCGAAAGCACGTAATTCTGATCAATACACAAGGTGTGCGTGAGCTCAGCGCCACCCGTTGCTTACAGTGAAACTGTTTTTTATAATTAATTTAATATTACTTATATTAATGTCATTATCTTATAGTATCCCCATGTGTTCGTATTATTATGTTTGCTTTGGTTTGATTTAACTATGTATTTAGTGAGGATAGTTTTTTTTATAATCTGCCTTCAAATTGCCATCCTTCACCCCACAAATGTTTCGAAATATCCGTTCTCTATATATCCGAGATCAAGTTCCGCATCCCATCAAATAAGCATCAATAAAGAAATAGTGATTATTTTACTTATGTGAGCATTCTCTACCCCACAAACATTCCTCCCGAAACCACATAAGTTGGAGATAGTCCGCACTCCCCCCCCTTTACTCCGTGCCCCGTGCAAGACCGACTGCGTGAGGAGGGTAGCGAGCGGGCCCAATGCGGGCACCGGGGAATGGGTGTAGCTTTGGAATTTCGGGGGGGGGGGGGGGGGGTTTGACCCCCGACCCCCCCCCCCCCCCGCCCCCCAACACTCCCCTGCCTACGCTACTGGTTGCTAGATGTCAAACTTAAAAGTCTTCTGAGGCCTGCATTTAATTCTTATCGGCATTACCAGGCCAACGGCTGGTCTACGTGCCGGTGCAATACCACCTAGAAGACAAGGCCTGCGCATGACGTTTCGTTAGTAGATCCCCGACCCGCCCCAAGCGGCAAACACCCCGAAGCTTGACGAGAGTAGGGGCCGCGTCGCAACTACGTCGCATTCACTTACTGCCGCAGCTGTGTGCGTGACTGCTGAGCGCGAGCTGATAGCGAGCTTCCAGTGCATTTGCGACGTGCACGCGAACGCTCCCTCGGCCAGGAGCGCGAGCTAGCACGCGCTCCTGGCTTTGAGACGCGCATTTCTAGCGCGCGCGCTCGTTCTGCGGTAGAACGCTTCGAAGCAGCTACCCGGGGTATGAACAGCGCCCTCGAAAATGGCGTCCAGTGTCAGCGTCCAGCGTCCAACGAAGGGCTTTTCAGCCCTTCGCGCAGCAGTAAGGCAATTTCGCTCATGCATTTGACGCTCCACGTGAACGTCTAACTTCATCGTATGCTATTTGCAAGAGAAACTCGGCGTGAGCATCTGTTTCATTATCTGTTACACAAACCACTGAAGCAGGCGATGGAGCAGACGATGTAGCAGACGATGTTTCTCATCGGGGCTAGCTAGGGGGCGCTGAGGGGATCTACTAGTGATGACGTTTAGAGGAGGAAACGCGCAGGCCTCGTGTTCTAGGTGGTATTGGCCGGTGTCGTCTGAAAGAGCAGACGGCAAGCAGAAACGTTTGAAAATACAGACGACAGTTTCGAGCGATTCGGCGGTCTTTTGACATGAAAACGCACTGAACGTAGTCCACAGGTGGTCCGTACAACTTGACTGTTTTCCCACGTTCATGTTGGAAAAAAACAAATAAATTTGATGACCACAAGCATCCGTGAATTCAACCCAAAGTGCTTCCCGCCCAAGCAGTCGTGCTCCGACAGCGTCTGGTTTTCCCTTTTCATATCACATATCCACGTACTCGGACGAACCGAGCACATGAAAACTGACCTTCAAACCTTTCTCGACTCTTTTGATATAGCTCCAATCGCGGCGTTTTGACGAGACGGCAGGTTTTTGTCTGGTTTCTGTCAAAACAAGGCAGGAATGCCCGTCCTGCATGATGACTTTCGCCCACAGCCCCAGACCGGAAGTTCGCTCGACGCGCCACCACCACGCCGTGACATAACAGACAGAGTTGAGTTCGTGTATAGGTGGTCGTGATTGTAGGAGTGTGGCAGATTAAGAAATAGAAACTTTTCATTATAAGCTTAACAACTGATTTCAACTAAGTATTGTTAATTCTAAATTTAGATTGAACAGAAATGTATTAGCAGATACACCACTCGCTGACGCTAACTCCGTCAAATGGCTACAACCACTGATTTCTATGACGATTGCTGGATCGCACTTCCCCGCTACGTGAGTGCGGCCACTGGACGGCCATTTCGCATGTCGAACAATTGCCTTTTTGGAGCGTTGCCTGAAGCTGGTGGCAGAGAGCTGAAGACAGTTTCAGCTCGTTCATCGTCATTCGCCGAAGAAGTGTTTTAGAATCTTATGTAAATGGTGAGACTGTCCTTTGAAAACACGTGGAAACGTTTACTAAAGCGCAGCACCGCAGGAAAGAGGCACAACTCGCCACAACGCGGCCACCAACGCTTCAATGTAAGATTTAAATTTTTTTTTTTTTTTTAAAGATGAATCGACTAAATTGTGTTTTATAAATCATCGTGGTCTACTTGCAAATTGACGCATAATACCTTTGTTTTCCGCAGTCCTTGAGCTGGAGAATGCTGTCAAGATGAATATCAGTGTTGCAATCCTTCTATCCATGATAAGCATTTTTTTAAACCGAAGTGATAACAAAAAGCGAATGTTGAATGAGGTCCTCCTTATATATCTATAGACGAGTTTCTACGAATGAAAAAGAGTATACGTAAATTATTATCAAGTTCCTGAAATGCTCGATAGCTCTTTCATGTTTTCAGCAAAAATATCACATAAAGAGTAACGCACCTCTGAATCTTTTACGTTTCCGCGCAAAGAAGCCACTGGAATCTATTCTTCAAAAGATCTGTTCAAAGTCCAGCGTTCGCATTCCGCTCATTTTGTTTTTGACTTGAAAGGGCAACCAGGATCTAAGGAAACATAACTTCTAAACAGCTGGAAACATATCCGCGTTTACGCTACTTGACAGCTGCATTAACGTGGCAGGCATTCCTGGATGTAAAGGTTTTTTCACGATCGTTGCGTTTTTCTTCTATTATGACGTATTTCTTGCTGTTTTTGAGCAAATATTTTATATTTTAATATTTGTGCAAAAAGGGGAAGATGAGAACGAATTGCATTCGAATGTAATGGTGCCGAATTGTGCTCAAAAACCTCTAACGTCGAATCAAATAGTGAACACCAAATCCTTTAATTTCTGTGCGGAGCAATCAAAGAAAAAAACACCCAGTCTAAACATGAAAAAACCTATTCTCGTTTTCACCTCAAGAACCGAAGTAAAAAAAGACTTGGTCCTAGGAAAGCATGACTAGCTTCCCCCTTTATAGCGGCGTAGACTTTCCATTTTTCCGGGAGGGAGGGGAGGGCTTTTCCGCCAAGCGGAAAAGCACCTCCCTGCCCGGAAGTGCTCTGGATTCTATTTCCCATGTATTTTGTCAATAAAGGCAACGTGTGCATTTTTTTGTTAACATGCCACTACTAGAAACTCGTTACATGGCATGTTAACAGCGTCTCGGTAAGGATCATGGCCCGGGAACGGGGGCGGGGGGGGGGGGGGGAGGGGGGGGGGGGGGGGGGGGGGGGCAGAGCATTAGGGGGACACGAGCCCCGATGCCCTCCCCCCCCCCCCCCCCCTCCCCCAGTAGTCTACGCCTAAGCCCCTGTATGTAAAAAATTAAAATATATGTAGGGGAATTTTAGATTAGATACATGTGTTATCAAGACGTACACGTTTCAAACGCCAAAACATCGCTTCTTCCTTCAACGACCAAATCTTTAAAGAAGTACTTCGCGCAGCGTATGAACAATGAGCGAAACTTCATTTTTTCTTAATATGGGGACCGGTATCAGTGCTTAGTCTACCGGTGGTCTACCGCAAGTACGCTGAACGAAGAGAATAGGGCTGTCCGGCTGGAAGCTTTGCCGCGCCGCTCCTTCCCCTGGCGACACACGCCCATGTAGAGTTAGGCGTACGTGTGAGCTGAGCAGACGACTTTGGAAGCTGCTGTGCATGGGTTGGCCTCGCGCTTCGTAAAATGAGATGCCGAAGGCAAAAGGGCAAGGCACCAATTATTTTTGTGTAGTCAAATGCCACGGCGTAACCTTAAACATAAATTGAAATGTGTCTTTCGAAAAGTTTTATTCGATTCCCAGGAGGTTATTTCAGAAATATCGTCAGAACGTAAAATAGGGTAGTCCGGAGTCTTATGAATAAGTAGTGCAACTACGCTTAATTGTCATGTTAAAGAAGCCATGAAACGATTTTTCCAGTTTTGCTAAATACCACTTAGCGCCACTCACTAAAGTTAATGCTTAAATAAAGTTGCCTTAGTTTCATTTTTTTAGGCAATGGCAGTCGCCTAAAGAATTTGAGAAATATCAGCATTTTTTATCGCGTCAGCTCGGAGCCAGAACAAGCGGCCACGTGCCCTAGTGCCTGTCACACGCCGCCAACGTTAATGATAGACACGCACCGCGGTTAGTAAAATAGAAAACACGTGCTGAGCTCCAGGAATTGTTAGAGTTCGGCAATTCTTATAACCGCAGTGGCTGGACACAAGCCCGACTGTCCGCTGAGGCATTTATGTTTCCGAGCCGAAGTCGAGTTTCCACGCAGTTCTCGCGTCCAATTCATGAGCCGCGCTTGACTGTTGTCAAGCTTGTGGTTTTAATCCCACAATTCCGTCATCGAGCTCTGCGAAGGCAAGACTGAAAGAAGTAGTCTCCTTTTATCCTCGCAATTTCACCGCGAGAAAGAAGCTTTTGTATCAGTGGCCGTCTGTGCGAGTATACTTGAGCCAGAATAGGACCATTAAGCGTCTGCAAAGTCATGATCATTCCAGCCCGATAATCTTTCATGACCCCTTCAAGAGGATATCGCAGTAGAAGAGCCCACATATTTCTTATGAGAAATTGTACTTATTCGAAGCAACTACTGAACCTATTGGCGTCAGAGTGGTTAATTTCAAAAAATGGTAAAAAAAAAAAAAAAAAAAAAAAAAAACACGCTGCTTTGCTGAATTACATCTTTCAATTTTGCTTTCAATATTATTTTACGGGGCTTCAAACTCCTAAAAAAAGAAAAGCTATACTTGGCTTTCGCTTTTAAGGGTCCCAGCAGTCATTAAAAGAAAAATAGAGCGTGGAGTTCTGCATTGCAGTGTATATGCATTTTTTTATTTATATATGCTAAAATAATTCCTCGACGCATTGCCCTTACAATATGAATTGAGGAAGTTTGCGCCCCTATGGAATCGAAAAGGCGTCTGCTAAACACCATTTTTCGGCTTCTACGCAGCAGCGCCATCCCGTGATCGTGCTCTCTAAACACCACGCGGCAGTGATCAATGAGTCCGCGCAGCCCTATATTTATCCGCCGCCAGAAATTCACGGCATGCGGTGGTGTGGTTCATTTATTATTCAGTAACCTAGGATCTGGATTTTCTAGAGGTGTCTTTTACTGCTTCCGGCTACGGGCAGCGCGTGATCTGGAGTATAAATTCCTTTTCACAAACATCTGCAGTGCTGACGAAAGCATGTCGTTAGCCTGTGACATTAAAAAAATGCCTTGTCTGAGATCTCGTAGAAACAAAATCATTCGCCAGAGATAGGCTCACGCGCCTCAGCTCAGCACTGTGGATATTACAACGCACCGATACACTGAAGGGAGGAGAACAGATGACGTGGGGACGTCAGAACACCTAGGTCCTTGTTGGAATGATTTGTGGGTAGACCTATAGGCTAGCTGTCTTGGTCTTCACTACCACAGTTTCCCATATACTCACAAATCCTGGCAGTTCAGCGACGGAGCCATGGAGTGCCCGGTCGCAGATTTGGAGGGCCATTGTCTGGTAGCACAGAGCATCAAGGACCCGTAAGAACTTGAGATTGGGCGAGTTGGTTGTTCATGTTTGTCGACGTTTAGCGCACTCGAAAAACTGTCATTCAAGCATTCACACACCCAGAGAACACTCCTTTCACACAGCGTCATTCAAGCATTCACACACGTTGTGTGAAAGGAGTGTTCTCTGGGTGTGTGAATGCTTGAATGACAGTTTTTCGAGTGCGCTAAACGTCGACAAACATCAAGGACCCATTTCTCGGGGAACCTGGACGTCAGCGCACAGCTTTTGGAGCGGCGAGGACCCGAAACACACTTGTTTGCTCGGGAGAAGTGCGTTTCGGAGTCCCGCCGTAGCGCGGCGCCAGTAACGTGCGTGTCCTCTCATCCGTTGCCTGCCGCTCCAGATTTTCCATTTCGGAGGCCGTTTCTCTTCGCGATCTGCCAGGCTTTGTCAGTAGAGGAGGGTATGCCACTACAATCGTGGAGGACTTTACAATGCGGAACGCCGGAGTTTTACGTATCACTTTTGCTGTCGGACGCGTTCGATGAGTGCCTTGGAGACAAAAGCAGACTTCGTCTCCACACTCGTCGAACCCGTTTGAACGCAGAACGCCATGGCGTCCAGCGTTTGACTTTTGCTTTCTAACGTGTTCGACAAGTGAAAAAAAAAAGAATTGGTTGTGGGTATGTTTACACAGCCTTGAAGTTAGTCTGCCTTCAACGAGCAACTTATTGTCCCTCAGCTGTAGCTAGCAATTTAGCCTGTGCAGTACAACCGCTAGCCTGGGATCTTTGACGTGCACCACGCAGTAGTGATACATGACCGCACGCCGGTACGATGCTCGTCCCGATCGAAACGGGCAGGGGTGGGGATCGATTCCAGGATCCTACGTTTTCTGCAGCGTAAGCTTTTGCTCCAGGTGCTCCGAGCTAGTGTGCGCTAGACAACTCGGCCACCGATCCTGTTTTGATGAGTGAAATGGAGGAAAAGGCAGCTAGTCTTTAGTTCTTCCCACTAATCGTTCCAACCAGAGCTCGGCGTTCTGACGTCCCCACGCGCTCTGGTCTCCTTCTCTCGCTCAGTTTCTCGGCGCATAGCTTCTTTCCCTTTATGTGGGGGCGAGGTCGAAGCTACAAGCAGGAGCATGTTGCACTGAAGGATGCATTCACTGAACGAGCGCTCGTGCTTGGCAAAGTTCTGGAGCTTCCACTTTTAAAAGGACCATGAAATGACCTTTTTACTTTTTCCAGATAACTTTTACATTAAACCGCCAATGTTCACTGAATGCCGAACAGGCATCCGTTTTCGTCTCGGTTTATTAACTTCTACACAAAAAATTATTGAAATATCGAC
Organism: Ixodes scapularis; assembly: GCF_016920785.2. Lineage (NCBI taxonomy): Eukaryota > Metazoa > Arthropoda > Arachnida > Ixodida > Ixodidae > Ixodes > Ixodes scapularis. Next base: position 91,209,247 of record NW_024609846.1, on the reverse strand, counting down.
TTTTTCATTCTCTCCAACTGACCGCAAAACAAGCCGTGACGTAAACCGTTTCCGGAACCGGAAGTTCTCTCGGCAATAGGAGAATGGGAGTGTTAGCGGCAACGAGTTGGGGTGCGCCGGTAGGTTTTACTGCGCTGATGTCACCGACGTATTTCCTGAATCGGCGCCTCTCATCGCCGCATCGCAGCTGAGCGAAATTCAATGAGATATGTTGCGCTACAGCGACAGCATGGGACTAGACCCATACGCCGGTATGCCTGTTGGGAAGTGCAGCGAGTCTTCCGGTGAAGACTCCAGAAGTCAACCACCCTGTCATTGTTGGCAGAAGGGCCGGCCCGTGTCAGTCGTTTGCAAAGCGACGTAGATGGCGTTTTTCGCGGCCTCGGAGATGCAGGAGCGAGCCGATGTTAAAAAGGATACGTTTGAACTACGAGTGTCAGCAAGAACCACGTAAATACCTGTTTACACTCGGAGCGGACGCGCGCGTTCGATGGAAGTGCTGTATTCGCGCTGTTTGTAAGCGCTTCGGGACCGTTCTTTTACGATTGCAACTCGATACTGACGCGACACTCGGCAGAGAAAGGTTGGACCGGGGTTGTACGTATACCTCCCACGAACTGTTATAGCTCGACAGTGACGTGCAGTTTGTCAGTATAAAAATGGCATACCAATAACAAAGTGTACATACCGTGTTACGAAGGTAATCCATACGGCGTTTATTTCAGCTCTATATCACACAAAACAAGATAGAATCGACGAGAGTCCCTTTTCGACGAGTGTTCGTCAACACTGCCTCGGAAAACAAGGGGAAGAGATTGACCTCACGTCTTAATCTAGAATTGAGGTCAGTGATGAAACTATAATAACTATAATACGGGAAGGGTCCACAAGGGTCGCGCGGGCATATTCCATTTAGCACGCCAGCCGGTCGTAGGCAGACGGTCTTGCGACGAAGCAACGCAGCGCCGAGTCGGAATGCCTGCTAGGCCTATACGCTTCGTCGGAGTTGGTGGATCCAGCGTTCTTGTTCGTCGTGGTCTGTTTTAAGTACTGTTTTCTTGCTGCTTGAAGTCGGCACGCGCGGGAAGAACACGTAGAAAAATAAACGTTCAGTCAGTCAGAGTTTTGAGAGGAAGGAAAACAAAGAAAATAAACGTTCGTCGGCGGCCGCTGCCACCCAAGTAACTGTCGGCCCTGCCCTACTGCGCACGCGCAGTAGTTGCTTCGTTTACCACACGATAGATGGCACTTGGCTCTCAGCATTATCAAATTTGGCAATTTTCGCCACACATCTCTAATTATGCTACAAAATGTGGATCTGAATATTATTTAACAAAACTTTTAGGAAACATTCGCCGGCTATTTATTGTTTACGATCGCGGAGCTGGTGAGGTAGGCTCTTACCCAATAGGCGACCTGGATTTGGCTGACGTGCTCCATTTCCGCGGATGCATCGTAGTGAACAGGCGAAGGAAGGAAGGCGCAAAAAAGTCCAGTTTTCTTTTAAAAGTTCTATAGCAAATAATTTTTTTGGCTCCCTATTTTTGTGTTTTTGTGTTTCTTTTCACACCTTTTACGACGTGCGGTGGATGAAACTCGATTTTAAAATCATTTCATGGTCCCTTTAACTTCTGCTACATTTTCTGCAGTCACTACCCTTCCTCTTCCCCCCCCCCCCCCCCCCCCCCCGAAGTTTTGTTAACTGCAGTGCAGATAAGAAAATACGGGCGCGAGGTCAATGCCCAAACAAGATGTTTATGCTGAGTCTAATGACGCACATGTGAAGCAGCTTTGAAAGCAACAAGATCTTTTTTTTTTTTTTCGGGCTTGAAAAGGGTACATGAAGTAACAACAACATAAAACAATTGCCTTTTTAAATCTTTTTTCTCCTGTGTAAGCACAAATGAACTGCCCGATGTCTAATGGGAAGTTGAAAATAAGCGGAATATGTGCCCCTATCACTGCCTATGGCGCCTGGTGCCGACATCACCGGGAATAAATGGGCGACGAAACAAAGAGATCTGGTTTTGTCTCCCCCTAGTTCCTGCATGTGTAGCCAAAGCATTGGTTGGGTTAGATACATGTTTATACTATGCACTACTTATTTATTCATGTGTCAGTAGTAGGCGTAATTGAAGAGACCGCAGTATATGCTTCTTTTTCTTGTTTTGTTCACCAACGAACGTTTATAGAATCCCTACCGAAGAGCTTCCTCTGTGATCATGACATTAGTTGAGTTACTACCGTCTACGTTTTACGGAATGATGTGAACATTTCCTACTACAAGGCTTGCATGAAACTAAGGACTTTTGAATAGTTGTAACTAAGAAAATTGAAAAACGTGTGCTATTTTGACTCCCGCACGGTGGTATAACGAGAGCCAGTTATAATTACAAATGAAATAAAATAAAATATCTACTTGTGTTTCACTTTTTTACTGTATTTCATTTCACCTTAAGTCCGATCGCGGCGGACACTATTAGCCATCCCAGCCAATCCAGCTCTGTGAATGTACCACGTGACACGCACTCCGCACGCCACTGCACCCCCTCGCGATGGTCACATATGACTCACACGGCCTTGTATTGGCTTCGATGGCTCGTAGCATCCGCCGCGGCTGTGCATAGGCTGGAACGTTATATAAAGCGCGTTCACACATTCAAATTTTGTTCGTAATAAGTAAGGTTTAGTTTGATTTAAGTCAGTTTTTTTTTAAGTCAGAATTATTTTAAATAAAGTTTACACGTTTTAAATCGCTTTATTTACAAAATAATGTGTTTTGTTATAAACTTTTTTAGACATAAACAATTCATCGTTTGATACTTCGAACCACTGAAAACAGCGTTAGAAATGTCGTAAAGTGTAAACGTAATTATGCTGCAATGCTTTGACAAATGTAAACAAGAGCCAAAAAACTTCCAACTATATTTTTTATATTGTCTATCGAAAACTCCAAGCAGAAATGTTTTCCCTCGGTTTCCGGTCGATTGCACGACTACCCGTTTAGACGAAATATGAGCGAACTCCCGGCCGCAGCAGAAGTGCAAAGCAACCAAACCAAATCTTTAAAAAAACTTATAATTTTGCCTTTTAACTCGAGCACACCGCTCTCGTCAGCTTTTTTTAAATTTTTTTAATTTGTAACGCAGCAGTTTGGTCTAAGCACGTGGGACGATTATGTAAGACAAAACGTGTATACCAACCGAAGTAAGATCAAGCCAATGTATGCGCCTTCGCCTATAGGTTTTACTTTTTTTTTTTGTCTGCATACACTGTAAAAAATAACCGTCAAATTTACGGCGCTATACGCTAATAAAAACTGCAAGTACGCCGTGAAGAGGAATTACTTGGAATGCACCGTAAACGAGCAAAAAAGAGCGAGAGGGAAACGCAAAGCTTAATGGAGCAAGAAAACAAAAAGAAAAGACGCGCATCGTTAATTGGTCACCACGCTTGACCTTCGGAAGCTGCGGGCGCCCAGAGAGCCTCCTTTCACACCTTCACCTCCTTTCTTTGTCCTCGCCAACGCAAAACGTAACTGCCTTAACTGCGAAAAAAAAAAAAATAAAAAAAATAAGAGCAAACAGTAGAGCAACAATGCGACGAGCTAGAAGCATAGACAAAAGAAAGCAACGTTGGTTGCGACCACTGTGGTTGGGACAACGCGCGAAGAAGTGGAAGAAGCGGACGTCCGGTTAATTTTCCCGCCTTCCCGCCCGTCTCCGCGCCATTTTGTCCTCGTTCGTCCGTGGCATTCCTAGATTTTTGTGCACCTGAAAATTTGGAGCGGAAGGCAACTCGATACTCGAGACAGGTATTTCACTATCAATCTGCTGCTTGCTTGGCAAGGATAGTGTAACGGTGGCATAAATACAGCACCCTAAAAGATATTTACTTGCAGAATTTGCAGTTTCTGTTCAAGCACGCGTGCTGGTTGCACGTTTTCAGCTCTCGAATTCTTCCGTGTGTGGACGAAGGATGCTGTCGCTAGTTCGTTACGTATGATGCTCTCATGTGTTATGTTTTGAGAAGACATAGGCATTCGAACGCCTAAGGGTAAGTTCTGTTTGCATTGAGGAGTTTGGAAAGCTTTCAGTGCACTTTGCCAGCATGCTTAGTCGAGTGCCGCACAAGGGAGGTTTTGTTAAAACATCTAAAAGGCCACTTCACCGACGGTATTTTGGTTTCGTGTTCGTGCTCCAACTGTCGGAAGGTGTGAAATCATAGTTCACGGCACATTTGAACTGGGCGCATTTACGAGTGACGGGTTTCTTGGGCGACGGCACATCGCCTGCAGGCCCGCTGCGGGAGGCACTCACTTGATCGAATAGCGAACGCCCACGTTTCACCGATTGACACTTCAGCGAATAGTCGGACGCCGCGAAGCGGCGTTTGCGGGTGGGCCAAATGGGTTCACATTTTTGTAATGAGCCGACGCAGACTTTCCTTGGTGTGGAAACGGTGAGTTTGTACATGGGACGTAGTTGTGGTCAAAAGGACCGGTTTGCTCCGCATGTCCCCGTTAAAGAGGCACTAAATTACCCCCTAGAAAACATATCTATGGGCCAGATATTTACCGAGCCTCGCAGCGAGTCCCACTTACCCAGTGTTTTGGAGGAATTTTGTGATGGTGCCTGTCAGTAAGGCCAATCTGTAACTGACATGATTCAAGATGCACCATCCATCTCCCCATGCATTCTAGTTCATGGTGAGCATTTACTGGTCACTTTCCGAATCCCAAGTAATCAATATTGCCTATAATTTTATAATGATTTTGAACTACAATTATAGTTCTGCAATTTACTACAATTTATATCTGCCTTCACGCCCTTTGTTTTATCCTTTCTCTTCTAGGGGAAAGCATCGACTCAGCCAGCATGTGCTCGATCTCAATTGATGGAATAACTGTGATGGACGAAATTCACATGTTCGACCACGCACTGGCTATACTGTTCAGCGCGTACTACGCTTTCAACATTGCGTACACAGAAGAGGTTTGCATCACCCTGGAGTTTATTCAAAAGTATTGAGCTCATTTGTGCTTCTTGGCATCATTTGGTGTGTGTGTGTGTGTGTGGTTTTGTTCCTTTGTATACTCCATCTGATCTAACATATATTTCAGCATTGGCTCCAAACTGAGCTCCTTGTTTTAGAATGTCCATTGCTTGCATGAAAATTTGCGCAGCGAGAGTTCTTATCATTGCTAGAGGCATGCTATGGTGAGATAGTGTAGAATAAAAGGCAAGTCTGATTATTTTATTTCTAGGGGAAAGCATCTACTCAGCCAGCATGTACTCGATCTCAATTGATGGAATAACTGTGATGGACGAAATTCACATGTTCGACCACGCACTGGCTATACTATTCAGCGCGTACTACGTTTTCAACATTGCGTACACAGGAGAGATTTGCATCACCTTGAAGTTTATTCAAAGGTATTGAGCTCATTTGTGCTTCTTGGCATCATTCGGTCTGTTTTTTTTTTGTTCCTTTGTATACTCCATCTGATCTAACATATATTTCAGCAATGGCTCCAGACTGAGCTCCTTGTTTTAGAATGTCCATTGCTTGCATGAAGATTTGCGCAGCGAGAGTTCTTATCAATGCTAGAGGCATGCTATGGTGAGATAGTGTAGAATAAAGAGCAAGTCTAATTATTTTATTTCGTGTTCCCTGTCCTTCGCTTACTCAAATATACTTTGTAGTGTGCGAATACACGCTACCAAACGATATTTTAATGAGTGGTACTTTTTGTTTAAAAAAATCAAATATAATTATCTCTTCTGTCTCCGTTATAACTTAGGATGAGCTATATACTTTAAGGAATGACTGCACCTGCCTCACGACGCCACTGGCGACTAGTCTTCATTCAAAACCACTTAAAATGTTTATTCAAAATAACAAGGCTTTTATTTCCACTTTTAATTTTTAAAGAACATAAATATAAATCAGTTCCAAGGGCTTCTGTTGCAGCTTTGGATCCAGTAGATATATATTCTGAACTTAAACATTTTCAATATCCCGAAGATGTAAAGGTCTTGTTAAAAGTGGCTCGGTTGAATATTGTTGTAACATAATAATAGCAGTGTGTATAAAAGGCAAGTTGCTTAACACTTAACATAAAGACAACTAATTTGAGAGTAATTTATTAGTGCAGAACGAGGGGAAAAAAAGCAATGATCTATTTTACAGTTCTGAATGCGGTTCCCTATATATAGCAACCTCCGTTACAATTGTAAAATGTTATAATGTGTTGCTTTATAAAGGACTATAGTTGAGAACTGGCAGATATTCCCTTTCGTTCTTTATTTGCATTTTACAAGTCATCAAAATATGTAATTCGGTGAATGGCTGTTCGGTCCTTAGCCTGGTATGAGTTCTGTAAAAAAAAGTGTATATGTGAATTTAGAAGTTCATATGGGGGAGTTCTATTAACTTACAAGATTAAGTGCCAGGCTACTTAGGCATTTTCAAAAGATCAGTGTTTCAAAAGCTTTAGTCACTGGCCAATTTAGGTATTTATTGTCTAATTATTTTTAACGCGCATTATGAGCTGAGGTTGTAATTGTAAAAAAAAACTACTTCGTATATCTGTCGTTACGTGTGTCGTTGGGATCAACCCTGATCGAGGAACCCGAGTAAAAAACAAGAAAACATACGCAAACAAAAAGGTTCTTCAGTTAATTGACATGTCGGAATATAAGTGAAAATGCAAATAGATATAACATATTTTTACTTTTCTTTGACAGTACGGTCACGAATATTAATGCATCGGCTGCTGCAAGAGCAGCCGACCTCGCCGCAGACAAAATTTTCTGTGCATTACTGCTTATTCACTTTAGATATGCGCGATTAAAGTCAGTTGAACAATGCAACACAACAGCCCCAAAATACTCGGCCGAACTTTTTTTTTTTTTACGTTGTGTGTTTTACTTTGTTAAAATGGCTATAATGGTGTGGTCCAGTACCATATAGTTTTCAACACTTTACGGTTGCATAAAAATTGACCGTAAAATTTACGGTCAAATACTAGGCAGCTGATGCTGCCAAAATTGTGCAGTAAAAATAACGGTGCACTGTAAATCTGGTTTACGATAAATTTAAACGGTTACCGTAGAAATCTACGGTCGCCGTTTAAATTGCACCGTAAAAATAACGGCGCACTGTAAATCTTTTTACCGTAAATTTGAAGGCCGACCGTAGATTTCTACGGTCCCCGTTTAAATTTATCGTGAACCAGATTTACAGTGCACCGTTATTTTTACTGTACAAGTTTGGCAGCATCAGCTGCCTGGTATTTGACCGTAAATTTTACGGTCCATTTTTTACAGTGTACGCATTTCTAGAACGCTGGCACCGAGTGTTCTCTGCATGCAAACGTCGTTTATATACATGAAAGGGGATATACTAGGTCAGGGGTGGCCAGGCTGACCCGGCCTAAGAGCCGCAAACCAAACCACGAAACCTCTAAAAGCCGCGGGGGGGGGGGGGGGGGGGGGGGCAGGGCAAATTTAAATTTTGTTCGGAGTCTGACTGTACATATGAGTGCACAAGGCTGTACGACAGTACGTATGGGAGGTACAAGGCTGCCAAACCGCGAGCCGTACTTTATTCTGCCTAAAATCCCTTCTTTTTTTCCTGGGGAATCGCGGAAAGGGGCCGGAGGGGGGATGGGGGTCCACTTATGAGGGATCCGCGAGCCGCACTTGAACCAGCAAAGAGCCGCATGCGGCTCGCGAGCCGCGGTTTGGCCACCCCTGTAGTAGATTGTTGTTCTTTGCTAGACTCCAATCGCTGAGTATTCACGGCTGCAATAAAATCAACGCTTCTTGTGCGGCAGCATCGCGAAGCTCCAAAAAGAGGCCCTTCCGCTGCTTGGTTCTCATCGACAAAAAAGCTTGACGCACTTTTTTTTTTTATTATTAAACTCAACTAAGCAATCACAGTTCAGCAACGCCACAACAAGATAAGGTAATAACAAGAATGTTAAAAGGTAATAATGGCTTTCAATATCCTTCATCGGCAAGGTGAAAAGCAATATCTCGTAACATACGTTTTTATCCTGGACATGTATTGAATCCTTACCACTGCTGAAAATTTAAAAAGAAATCGCCGCAAGTGACGTTTTCCCAAAAGAAAGAAACGTGGGTTTTGCTTACGAACTGTGTGTTTCATTTCTTAGACTGGAAACTGCATCCGATTCATATCCACTTAAAACATCAGCCAACTCTGATGTCATCGCACAAATTATCAAATGTTATCACGGTGACGTGGTGATGGTCCTGCAAGTACATTCTCCTGACTTCCAGATACTAATTTACGCGAAGACCTGAGTTCAGGGTGTGAACACACGAATTGGTCGCAAAAAAAACAGTAGGGCAAAGCGTGAAATTTGCACAAATAATATTGACTCTCCGCTTCCTAAGCAGCCATTCAGTTGTTACGTACCTTGTGGTATTTTGTTTAGGTTGGTTATAAATAAAATCTTTGAGGTATAAAGAGGGCACGTTTACCTTAGCAACAATACACCAAGCCTTCGTCGACATATCTAACCCAAGTGTAGTCGGGTCGTATTTTGCTTCCACGCTCCTGACAGTTATCGGTACAACTGATATAATCATGTGCATATATTTTTACTTACAGAAAAAAACAGATTACTAGTAGACTTTTAGTTCTACGGATCTGCTAGAACACGGGCACCGGCCAGGTTGTTACTGTTCGGATCGCCTTCTTTATCCCGGAGGAAAATTTGAAGTATAACAATCCTTTTTTTTTTAGGGGAGGGGGCGATGAACCGGGCCTCCGGATGGCAGCAGCGGCCCAGTGATGGTAATTTCATGTTGCTTGTGCACTAAAACCACTCGAACTTAGATACAAAGGGTTACCAGCGTACCACCGCAGGCAGTTCATTGTTTTCTTAAAACGTGAACCCGAGGACAACGTCCGTAGCAGCAAAGGGAATGTGAACTCTGATCCGTATTTTGACGATGTTCCGAACAACGGTACGTAGCCGCTTCACAATTGCTTGCCAGCTTATTTAGGGGTTTAGAATGGTTTTATATATTTTACCCCGCGAAATATACTCGAGGCGCCAGCGACTCGATGGTGATCTTCTGGCCACCAATAGACACATTACCATGGGCAAAAAGCTTGCCCACGGCGGCGGCATTGCACAGTGTTCCTCGGAAACGGAAGCCTCCCAGGTAAGGAACCATAAAAACGTTACGTAAACCAACGACCTGCGTAAACCAATGACCTCACTGAGGGTGTCAATGGTGGTGGCGGATGAAGCTGCCTCGGTGCTTCGAGGTTGATGACTGAGGCTTTTCTCGACCGGTAGCCGGGCGGTGGGGCGTCTGGAACAGGGTGGTCAAGAGAGTTCTTCATAGCGAGATTCCCCAGGAGCCAGCTGCTGTGCCGTGGCCTCCGGAGCCGGGAACAAAAACAGCTTGCGCAGTGATAAACGCGACAAACAACAACTGTGCCGTAACGACGTGAAACATCCCCAGGAATTCGGGATATCGACCACCTGCATCAACTCTTGGCAGATTGGGGCAGACAGCTAAATAACAATAAAATCTACCCGTTAGAAATCAAATAACGAATATTCCTCCCAGATATATTAAGGTAAGTAATAGTTATTAGCCGAAGAAAATTTTCATTACACTTTCACTGTTTCCTAGAGGTTCCTGCAGAAAAAAAAGATATTAACTCTATTGACTCCCATATAAATTTTTAGTTCCATCAAATTTATAAAACAAATTGACATTATAAAACAAATTGACATTGACATTCCTGGAGGGATATAAGGTAGGGTCTGCACGCTATCAAATTTCGTGTGCATCTAACCTAAAACTGAATTCTCTTAGGTTGACGATAATAATCCCTCGAAAAGGAAATCAGGGGGGACAAAGTACAAACACAAATCACCAAATCCAGCTGCGTGACTGGTGCGCGACCGAAAAAATCCAGCTCCCTTGCACCTTTGCATTAATTGCATTATCACCATCTCCTAGGCTCTCTGAGAGATTATTAATTAAATCTTCACCTCTTGCCCTGCCAATGTGTCTTCCCTGTAACAAATGTATCATCCCTGTACCAGGTCTTGCGCGCACGGAGCTTCAACGAAGTCGTCGCACGTGGAAAAAAAGTAAATTTCACTCGATTCATTGCGGCAGCGGCGGTGTAACGACACTGGGTTGTGACATCGGTTTATTTAAATGGCAGTCGGTATAATGACAACGATGGCTGCGGGACGATAGCGACTTTTAGCAAAACGCCAAAGCTCGGTTACACTCGATGTTGAGCGTAGCAAACGTGGCGTAGCTCAACCTACACGGATTGGTTGCAAATATAGAGTTCCCGCTCTCCGGCCAATGAAAGACTCGCGTTCTGCGCTACGTTGCGTTGGCTGCACTGAACGTCGGACTGTAGCAGAGCCTTTGCCGTGTTCCGCGTACCGCGATACCGTAGCCTTTAAAGGATGCTTTTGAGCGCTCGCCCCGCGGCCATGGAGTCACCCGGGCGCGCGCTAAAAAGCATGCTTCAAAGGCTCTGGTCCTACGTTACACGGACACGGTAACAGTTTTCTAAAACTCCCCACAGTTAGAATATTCCGGTCGTTTACTGTTCGGGAACAAAAGGAATACATAAATCAGTTATAATATCTACTCAATGTGTTGTACTACATACTTCGCTGCGAGCTTTGCAAGATAAGCCCTGGTTGTAGAGGTAACAGGTACTGCATGCGACTACTTTAAAACAATCGCATTCCAAAAAAAAGAAAAACAATTATTTTTGTTTATTTTTTTTTAAGAGGGGGGGGGGTTAGTAGGGTGCGTTTTTTCTAGAAACCTGCAGCTTTCAACCTCTATGGCCTAAAAGTTTCTGAAGGGCTGTAACACACCGAGTTTTACTACATGATTTCCCGTTAAACTTTGTGAGATCGCCCTGGTTGTTTATATACGTCTCCACGAAGAACCTGCAGCGTACAACCTGTATAGCGAAAAATAAGTAATCATATTCTCAACGAGTTCTACTACATGATTTCCCTAGAACTCTGCGAGATACCCCTTGGTTGTTCAGATAAGAAGCGCTGAATATGGCTACTTCAAGAATTACGTTCCAAAAGAGAATACCTACGAGTTTGTTGGGGGAGCCCGCTTCCGCTAGGAACCTTCAACGTACAAGCTACATGGTTTAAAATTGTTTGAACATCTACTCAAACAGTTCTACTACATGATTCCCCAAACACTTCGTGAGATTCGCCATGGTTTTTGATATAAGAGGCGCTTAATGTAGCGACCTTGAAAGAATCATGTTTCAATAGAGCAAACCTTCCAGTATTTTGGGGAAGTGCGCCTCCACCACGAGCCAGTAGCGGGCAACTTATGTGGCTTATATGGCGACATAAGCGTTGAGATAAGAGCCAGCGAATTGAGCTTTTTTTACAAATCCTGTGCAGAAAAAGGAAATCGCGAGTTATTTTAACCCTGTACTTTTTGTACGGAAAGCAGCCTAAAGCCGTACATATTTATATTATGTTTACTTCAATGTAAATTAAATCAATTGAAAAGGAAGACCCAAAACTCAACGTGACTTGCATTGGCATATTCGTCGTCATGCAGGGATGCGAAGACAAGGGGTCGGAGTGGGGAGATGATCAGAATGCAGTATGCTTGCATAACAATCCCGACGGATTAAAATAACTTGAATGTACAGTCTCCAGTGATTTAAAAAAGACTGACCAAGCGTCTAAACTAAAGATTATAAAGCGTTTTTTTTTGTTTGCCTGAAAATGGTTGTTTTATGGAGCCTTCATGTACGCTTATAACCATTTTGTTCCGAAAGCCCTTTTCTTTTTTTTCTGGAGCGGCGTGAAGAAACGTTCTCTGTAAGCATTCTCTCAACGTTGACTGTGCTACGGTGGCATTTTGCGTTCGGCGATTTCTTTGTAATTTCCCTGTGAGCGCCAGCTGTGGGGATCGAAGTGTACAAAAAAGGCATCACCCTAAACGGAATGACATCGGGCAGCCTAGTCTGTCCAGTTGTGGTGGGCGTCTGACGTTCCGTGCACCGCATTAGAAAAAAAAACAAAACAGAAAGGCTTTAACATATGAAGGACGGAACTGCTGACGGATCGTGGAACGTGTCGGAAAGCTTAAGATTCCATTGCCACGCATATTCAGCGTGGTCGGATTCAAAAAATGCTTCAGCCATTTTGTGGTACAAGTGTGCCGTGCTGATTCCGATTCGCCGCCAAACATTATAAGCGTGTTTAGGTCATTGTGATGTTGTCATTTGCTGAATCCATTTCTTTAAGAACGCGACATCTTGATTAGCTGGTGCCATGGCGGATTGGGGTAAATTTGCGAAGCATGTCACTTCCTGATGGTCTGGCGTCCGGTCGAATTCGACCAACTCCTTAAATCCTGTGACGTGGTGACTGGCGGGCGTCAGGTCGGATTCGGCTATCTTTTTGACGCAACCTACGACTCGTGGCACGTGGGCTGACTGGTCCTGCATATGTCTCGCACTTTGGTCATCCATTTTTCTGTGTCTTGCTACTTCACTGACTTAAGAAAAAAATCAACAAACACACAGCGACAAAAAGATATACTCAGCTATCAATAGAAATATTGCACGTGCTCATTAGTTATTCGGCTCTTATAAATGTGTCGTAAGTCCACGCTTTTGCTGGCTATTTCCCAAGCACGTCTGTGTCTGATATCGAATCCCTGGTTGAGCCTTTCCTACAGGAAAAATTTACTGTTTGATTTAAAATAGTAACTCGATTTTCGTCATACTCGTCATTCCACCTAGTTTGTGACGAAGAAGCGTTTTCATCGCTAAATATACCTAATGTAGGGCCGTAAGGAAGCATCTTCCACTAGTTTGTTGGTAGACTTGACAGCACACGAGTTGAAGGTGCAGAAACAACAGCCCATGTAAATAGCACAAAGGCTCAGTGTTTAGCAGAGGTCGGCATTTTAGGTCGCCCTCACTCACCCTCACCCTCACAGCCACACTCACCTAAGCCCCTCACTCACCCTCAGCCTCACAGATACACTCACCTTCAACCCCTCACTCACCCTCACCCTCACAGTCACACTCACCTTCAGCCCTTCACTCACCCTCACTGAACCTCACGGCCCTCACGCACTCACCGCCCTCACGGCCCTCACGCCCCTCACGGCCCTCACGCCCCTCACCGCCCTCACGGCCGTCACGCCCCTCACTCACTCACCGCCCTCACGCCACTCACCGCCCTCACGGCCCTCACCGCCCTCACCGCCCTCACCACCCTCACCGCCCTCACGGTCCTCACCACCCTCACGGCCCTCACCGCCCTCACGGCCCTCACGCCACTCACTGCCCTCACGCCACTCACAGCCCTCACGCCACTCACCACCCTCACGCCACTCACCGCCCTCAGGCCACTCACCGCCCTTCCGGCCCTCACGCCCCTCACGCACTGATGGCCCTCACGCCACTCAGGCCAGCTTCAGATAGGGCAATTTCGCCCAGAAACTTTACGTCGCAACACCAGCAACACGGGCCACCGCGATCACACGCAGCAACCAATTGCTGCAATTTGCCATCGCCATCATGAAATTTTATTTTTCTTGCACTATTTAGACACAATTACGCGTTATAAACGTGTTTTTATGCATTTAAATCTCGTTAAGAATACTAATGCACCTTTCTGAAACAGTTTATTTCCAAAAAACGATGGATTTCAAACCAGAATCAAGTCTTTCGGTGTCATCCTCACCGGCACGAGGTATCACGTGAAACTTTTGCGTCCCTGATTGGATGCAGCCGCTTCAAACGTATTCAAATTGCTCCGAGTTGCTTGCTTATTTCGAGCCGGACCCGATCTCAGCAATTCGTGTCGATCTAGGGAAAGCTGGAGAACAACCCGTCATTAACACCAAAATTGCTGAGAAAGATGCTCGATCTGAAGGGGGCCTCACGCACTCACCGCCCTCACGCACTCATGGCCCTCACACACCTCATGCACTCACCGCGCTCACGGCCCTCACGGCCCTCACGCCTCTCATGCCACTCACTGCCCTCACGCACTCATGGCCCTCACACCCCTCACGACACTCACCGCCCTCACACCACTCACGCGCTCATGGCCCTCACGCCACTCACCGCCCTCACGCCCCTCACGCACTCATGGCCCTCATACCCCTTACCGCACTCACCGCCCTCATGGCCCTCATGGCCCTCACGGCCCTCACGGCCCTCACGGCCCTCACGGCCCTCACCGCCCTCATGGCCCTCACCACCCTCACGGCCCTCACCGCCCTCACAGCCCTCACGGCCCTCACCGCCCTCACAGCCCTCACGGCCCTCACTCACCCTCACACTCATGAATTTTCCTGGTTCAGAAACTCACTCACCCTCACCTCACCCGTGAGGATGAGGGTGAGTGAGGGTGAGTGAGGGCCCTCATGAATGAGGTTTGCCGAGGTACGGTGTTTAGTATCAAAGGTGGGGGTCCTGCGAACTAAGGCAGATGAGTTTATGTCAAACCTGATAACAACTAGGCTTGATGTTATTTGTCTCACTGAAACATGGCTATGTAATGGTATACCCGACTCAACCTACTTCACAGCTAACTACAACTTGCATCGCCAGGGTAGGGACTACGAGACCACTGGTCAGAACTTCGGGGGAGCCGTACTAATTGCCGCTGAGGAGTCTCTTTTGACACTCCACAGTTTTAATCTTGAAACATGTTCTGAATGTGTATGGGTAGAAATCAAAGGAAGTGTTGGCTTCGGCTACCTAGTTGGAAGTTACTAATTCCCACCCCTGTTTGATCAGGTTATCTTTGCTGAGCACCTCGAGACACTTAAAAAACACATCGATTTCAGCATGTAGAAAGTATATTGCGATCTTAGTCTTCCGGGGGTAGATTGGTCAGTCGGAGATATTAATAGCAGCAGCCTCATAACAAAAAATAAGGCTTTATTTTTATTCGACTCTATGAAATTTTGTGGCTTGGATCAATTCAGCAGAATTGAGAATTCCGCTGGAAATGTATTTGAACTTGTTCTGTCCAGCGTGCCGGTTGACTTTGTAACTCCTAGTTTAGCCCCCTAAGTGCAGATGGATGTTTTCCACCCTCCATTCAAAGTTGAGTTCTGTCTTTCTCAGAAGAAGCCAGCAACGTATCCCTACTCTACTTACTGTTACTGTAAAGGCGATCGCCTGAATATATATAAATACTTAAAAAAAACTGCGACTGGAGCGGTCTGCTCACTATATCTGACGTCGACTGGGTGATCGAAACAATTTCTTTAATGGTTAAGGACGAAATTGATCTATTCGTGCCGCAGCGTATTGCACAACCTTCAATATATACTGAGTGTTTTTTTGGTGAGTTGAAAACCTACAGGCGAAAGAAAGGACACTTTCATTGACTTTTCATACAAACGGGCTTTTCCTTATATCACACTGAGTTCAGTATATACAGGGCCTTAGTGAAAAAAATTTTATTCGAGGGACAAGCACCTACACCTAGACCAGGTAAGGTGTAGCTTAAACCGGCGTCCAGAAACCTTTTGGCGATTTGCGAAAAAGCCCACTCGCAATTCTAACCAAAGCATTTGTTCGCGTACAGGTAACGATGCGAGCTATATGACATGTCATTCAAAAGCTGCGAATATATTTGCTACTTACTTCAGTATCTGTTACTCAACCAGCCAGGGTATTGCTCCACCTCAACAAGTTAAAACGCACACCCACGACTTCTTGACTGGTGCCAGAGTAGATACGAAAGAAATCTTAGACCGCACCACTTGGAGGGCAGTTTCTCCAGAAACCGTAGTATATTTAAACAGGAAAATAAAAGATAGCTTTTTTTTCTCAATTGTACCTACTATCCTTTTTTAATGCTAAAACTCCACAGTAAATATATGTACTTTCCGTCATAATTTCGTACTGTTCAATCCTTTCCCCAGAACAAGATTTCTCTCGGAGACCGACAGTAACATTGGCCACTCTACGATAGGAGCTTACTGCTCAGACCAGCGTTCCAAGATGACTATCCGCACGTTGATCGATTGCACCTAATCCCATAGGTTGTCTTAAACTCTTTAATGTAATGTAGAGCGGAATGTCAACCGACGACAACCCGCCCCCTCGGATCACGGCCCGACCAGCGGCATCAATGCCCGACAGCTTACATCATATCATCTCGCTATACCACTGATACGCGAACACACGGTCCCATCGGCGATAATTCCAGTCTTCTGTTCACAACGCACAACACTGCACTCACGATGTTGCTGCTATATTGCTGACACGCAGAAATACTGAATTACGTTGATTGCCGGTTAACACTCGGCATGGGAAAACAGAACCGAACTCAGCACGGAAGGCTTCCAGGCAGCCGGCAGAAAAACCTGCCTGTCTTGGACGCAGTTTCTGCGATTTCGATAACGTCGAAAACGTCGACACAGTTCCGCGTGCTTCCACTACTGTAGTTCCGCGTGTGTCCCGTAAACAAGGAGGTTTTAAATCTCCTTGCCTGCACACCGGAGACGGCCATCTTACCCAGTGTATGTAGCGTTGCTGGCATACTCCGGGACTTTGCTGTTTCTAGCGGCTTCGTTTGCTCGTTTGATAAAATTAGTGGTAGAAACGTCAATGCAACCGAAAAGTTCTGCACGTTTGGACAAGACGACGGAATTACAGGCGGCCTTCGCTGCCGCTGTAGCTCAATCAACTAAACAACATTCATTAAAAAACGAGCGCGACGTGCTCGAAAAACGGAGCCGAAAGAAGATGAGTCGGGAGGGCGAAAGCTTTCTACCGTCTGCCTGGAGAAGGAAAAAAACGTCTCGTTCCTCCCTACTTCTCGTGTCCGCTGGGGGGCGCGTCAGTAGGAGGGAGAAAGATGCGCCTTGCAACCTTTTTCCTCTATTTGTCCTTAGAGTGTAGCCAAAATCAAGTTCTGGCATAATAGACCAACATAAGGAGCGTGAGGTTCGTTTGCCGCATTTCTGGCGATAAGTGGTGAACTACTGAATTGCATTATGCGGTGTTTTTTTACGTTTCGTATATGCTTACTTGTGAATTAAAAGCTGTTGTAATGCGTGCGATTTATCAAAGAAATAGGTCGGCTTGGGTGAATGAAACACCGCGTTTTATTCGAAAGGGCAAACACTAGGAATGCGATAAATGCCCACAACCTGCCAGCCTGTTCTCCATTTCTTGAATTACATTAAACCTTGTTTTGCTAAACAAAAAAAAAAAAAAAAAAAAAATGTGGGTTATTGACTTGCTCTTTTTAGTTGGATTATCGCATTTGAATTCCCAATCTTTTTATCGTACCCTTTGTCTTCATTTCTGAAGAAAATATTGTTATTTTTTTTTTACATTTTGACGTAGAATAAACACGCCACTTGCAACGGACGCCATTTTTAAAGTGTGAATAATCAGCTTTGAGATATTTGGAACGTGTTTATTGCGTAAATATTTGACTAGTAAATGCAAATATTGCTGGTGCATATTACACGTAGCATTTGTTTGTTATATTCATTCGACTGGTCGCATTGCAGCTGAATGTCTTCAAAAAGATGGGAGAATTGCCAAGATGCCGGTTGACCCTAAAAAGAGTAGCAAATAATTAGGACTAATGAGATTTACATGTACATTTCAGAAATTCTAGAACTTTTAACTGAAGACATTTTCCTTGAGTTTAGTTCAAGAAATGTTGTAAAAGCTTTCATGATAAAATGGTACCTTATTTTAGAAGGGGAATGACTGTCCCGCTGGACAATGTCCCTCAGTTCTGCGTCCTGATCGTTTTGGCAAAAGCTCTGTAGAAAAAAACAGGAGTACACTTAGGGCAACCTGCATAAACTCAAATTTATATTTAATATGCCAGAAAAAAAAACTTTCGACATTTCGAAATGCAATGTTCAAAGATATATTTTTATGAGCGGAACGATTATTTTAACGTCCGAACGGCAAGCCCCCTAAAGCTGAAAAAAAGTGCAAATATTTAAGAATTTGAAGGTTGATAAATTCCAGCATGAAGAATATGTAAATGAATTTAGTATCGGGCCCCTTGCGCGCCAAGCATGAATAGGTAGAAACTGATCATGAAAGGGCACCAAATATAAAGAATTCTTCAATAATAGGCAACGTGTCTGTTTACCCGTAAAAAAAAGTTATTTTGTTGTTGTTTTCTAAACAGAGTGGCGATAAACATGATCTCCCACCGCTGCGTTGGAGGCTCTGCCGCAGCTGGCCTATTTGCCAGTGGCTGAAAATGAACTTTGTATTTATTAAACTGACAAAAAACCTTACATACGGAAGGAACGAGAATTCGTCCGTCATTCTCGTATCACCTTGAGACGTAACATTTGGCTATCGGAACGCCCCCATGCGAAGTAGTGGTCGGTGTTTTCGATTCGTGTAATGAATTTACAGTAGAGGTAGTTGGCTTCGTTTCAGACACAAGCAGTGAAAACACGAAGATTTATTTAATCTTCTGTAGCTTTCTGTTTCGCATTTCGCTGCCATCAACTAACATTTAAAGGTCAAATTGTCAAGTCCCCTAAAGGTGGATTTTATGGTTGGTTTGATAGCAATAAGAATGAAAGGCGGCCGTGCTCTGAGCGAATACAACTTGAGTTAGAATCTTGTCATATTAATATTAAAGCATCTTTGTGAAAACAGAAACGTATGCGTAAACCAATTTGACTGCCACGAGCGAGAATTCCCTCGTAGAAGCCCTTTGCCTCCAGTTTGATATCTAATAAAATGTAGCCTTTGAGAGGAAACCAACAGGAACACATTGAGAAGTTCTGAGAAGGACCAATACATTCCAGGAAAACAAACTTTCTGGCTATAATCACGGACAGCTAAGAAACGCAATATTTGCGTTTCTTCAGCTGTCGGCGACAATAGAAGGTCAGTGATAGCCCTACGGAGTGCGGGGGTGATTAATTTTATTTAATATAATTTGCTTTATTATCATTTGTGTTATTTTAGTGCCGCAGAAACAGCTATGCTCCTTTTGGTGGTGCACTACGTCGTTATAATAAGAATTCGCACCTCAAGAACGTGTGCTTACTTGTCAGAATGAAAGGACAACGCCAATTCACTCTCTAATTGTTTGTTCGCAACCAATAATATCAATATAAAACGTAAGTAAGGTGGCATCGAAGTCTTTAAAAAGAAGAAAAAAAAGTTGCAGGTCGGGTGTTGGCTAAGTGCTGTGTAAAACAAGCTAATAAAACAATGAGCGTTGAAAACCAGACCTTTGAGTAAGACGTTAATATAAGATGTTCAGTAGCGCTGCACAATGATCAAACACATTGAAAACCTAGTGCAAAAAGATGACCTCACTGATCATCCGTCTATTACACAAATAATGTGTGCCAGTCAGTTCACCCATACGTTCATAGTCATAAAACAAACGTCTCGTCAAGTACGACAATAGCAACAAACGGCAATCTCCTTTCAGTCAACTAAAAGATCGGTGATTCTTCCAATACTTTCAACCTACACCTTCTTGTACAGAGGTTGACCTTAGCGGTTGATTAACATGATATCACTTTCATAGAAAATGCACGCGCGCCAACGGACCCGTGATGAAAAAAAAGCTTTCACTTTTAATTTCATATTCATGGAGAAAATACTCACATATGCCAGTGATATAAAAAACAACTGGTCAGCATTAAATTCAGTCATGCATGGCAAGCGCTGCGGCGTGGAGGGGTGCTGCGTCAACAGTTTCTTATGAGCCTGTGGAAACAAATAACTGTTAGTTCAGGATTATACGAAAAGCTGTCAGATTAATTTTATACTCAGATTTTTTAAGATAAACGTCCACAACGCTCTAAAAAGACAAAGACAAGCAAGGAGCGGTAGACAACAAAAGCACTCAACTCTCAATTTAATATTTATTGAGGAAACAACTATGTGCCCAAGAACGCAGTACCACTTTTTTATGTATAAAATATTTATCTGAGGCAGTTATGTTACCCTGTCTGCTTTTCTTTGGAAAAGGCTGCTTACCAAACCTTTTTTGGGCTATTTTGAGTGTACTCTTCCACCACAATAATAATGATGCCTTTAAATTTAGGACGACATTTTCAAACCGCACATTTCTACCGTTGATGACACTCTTAAAATGATATCATCACATGGGTGTTTAATTATCTGGTTTTCTTTGTATAAATTATTTCTTCTGAGATGCTAGCACCCTATTCCACGAGAGGGGATCCAAAAGTAACCGGAATGAATTTCTGGAAGGCGGGCGATCCATTGCACCAGCTTCTGCGCTAGCAGCGCTTAGCGGCGGAAGCTATAAAGAGAATGGTCATTGTGTAAAGAAAACGGTCATTAATTGGTGAGAACAGGGCGAAAACAAGGGTACCTCGTTGGCTGAAGTTGTTTCAATGACCTTGGGTGCGCTGATTGACAGCTCTTGTGACCAACCACTATCCACATATATTCTCCTAGCGGAAGGATAACAAATACCCTCCAATCACAATATCTAGGTAAGGATGTATTCAAGGAGTTCATTTCAGCACACAAGAGTGGAAATCTGCCAGTCTTCGTAACTGAAAGGGCAATGCACGTGGCGTTGTTGCTGCTGCGATATTCAGAACGCACTCAAGCTTTCTTTTGACGGCACTTGCGGTGGCGACCGCTGCCGCGGCAACGACGGAATGGACAATAAAAAATGAGGATTCGGTTCTGTGGGAGTTTAGACCCGAACTTCAACGCGAACTCCGCATTCGCAGCTGCGCCAGAAGTTTCAGAAATTGTTTCTCGTCAATGTCACCTTTCCTGGCTTAGTAAAGGCACTCAGCACCTGGAAACTCTTCTTTTACCACCTATATCTTATAATTACACATTCATGCATTTTAAACATCATCTAAAAAAAAGACCTGCGCCTCGCTACGCGAATTTAGCCAATTCTTACTTTGCAACTTTATCACGGGGGGAATATGCGGCGCCGGCGGGAGCCGGGGCTCTCCATCCCGGCTCACGCCTGCTACTCCTATGGACCAGACTCACTCTTTTATAACACGGTTCTCCCCCTTCCGGGTCATTTTGCCGACCGGCGTCGTTTGTTAAAGTTCTAGGGGCATGGTGCAAATATTTATCCCAAGAGTTTGAAAACCGTTTCTCGTTTTTTGCAATGTCCAATATGAAGGAACACCTTGCGGCTGTGGAAATCATTATTATCTTTTAGAAAAAATGGCGGCGGAAATTCATGTAATACTTCTTCAACAAGCTTTCAAGGAAGTTGCTATGAAGAAAACGCAAGCATATGCGTGGTTTTAAACATCATCTAAAAAAAAGACCTGCGCCTCGCTACGCGAATTTAGCCAATTCTTACTTTGCAACTTTATCACGGGGGGAATATGCGGCGCCGGCGGGAGCCGGGGCTCTCCATCCCGGCTCACGCCTGCTACTCCTATGGACCAGACTCACTCTTTTATAACACGGTTCTCCCCCTTCCGGGTCATTTTGCCGACCGGCGTCGTTTGTTAAAGTTCTAGGGGCATGGTGCAAATATTTATCCCAAGAGTTTGAAAACCGTTTCTCGTTTTTTGCAATGTCCAATATGAAGGAACACCTTGCGGCTGTGGAAATCATTATTATCTTTAAGAAAAAATGGCGGCGGAAATTCATGTAATACTTCTTCAACAAGCTTTCAAGGAAGATGCTATGAAGAAAACGCAAGCATATGCGTGGTTTTCTCGTTTCAAGGCTGGTGAATTATTGATGAACGCCCAACGTCGCTCAGGGCATTTGCGAGGAAAAGCGCCACGATTTGTGGGGAATGGGAAAGTGGTGGTTTAATCACGACAATGCCCCAGCACACATGCTCTGTTAGTGCAACAATTTTTGAACAAAAATAACAGAACACCCCTTCTCTCCCCCCCCCCCCCCCCCTTCATTTTTATTTAGTGGACCTCGTCCCGTTTGACATTTCCAGTACGTCCTTATAAAAAAATTCTTGAATAAAAAATGTTTTGTGCGCGTCGGAGATCCTTCAAAGCAGACATTGCAAAAAAACGAGAAGTGATTTTGAAGCGCTTGGGGATAAAATTCACAGCATTGCGTAGAACTATAGCAGACCATGCTGATCGAAAAATTTACGGTGCCGCTAAGCGCTGCTGGCGGCGGATGCTGGTACTACGAACGGCCCGCCCTCCCGAAGTTCATTCAGTTATTTTCGGTACCCAACGGCACTCTTTTTTATCTGATTTTGTATTAGTTTGCGCGCTGTGTTTACTTAAAGCATAAATTAACTCTACAGTAGTGCTGCTTTGATTCTCGTGCTTTATTAACCTTGATACTCACCTCAAATGCAGTTTGTAATCCTTTAATATCGGCAAGATTTTCGTTAAGTGTTCCATATCCACTAATCTGTTAAAAATGCATGAAATATTAGGTATTGCACGAGTATGTAAATAAACTAAGCAAAATATATTACGTTCATGTGAGTTTCTTCTTCCGTCTGACCATCATACAGGTTCACGACGCAATTTTCGAGGGGATTGAAATTCTGCGTCGTTTTATCGTTCCACCATAGGCGTTGGTTGCCATTCTCGTCGTGGTAATTTCCTAGAAAGTATTTATAGTTTGAAATAGATTTATCTAATAGCTATTATTAATTTACAAACCTGGGTAAAAAAAGCCGTGATTGAGCTCGTGTCCTAAAATCCATCCCAGAGTTCCCATTTTGACAGAGCTGTAGCCGTTGAAGGTAAATATATATATATATATTAATATCATGCAATTTAATTATTTTTAGGGTAGCGAAGCCAGGCACGATTGTTGAAAGCATTTTCATCTAAACTCACGATGGCAGTCCAGAGGAGTAGAACGGGTGTTGCAATGTCACCGCCGTCAATACTGATGAAGGAAAGTGTAAAGTAAATAATAACTCTTGTCACAAGCAATAAAACGCAAAAAAAAAAATAAAAAAAATATTTACCAACTGAATTTTCCAGAGGCAAATAAGCGGCAAACACTTCGCTCACATCATGGGACCATCTAGAAATAAAATGTAATAGCAACCGGGGGGTGTACAATAGTTGTAAAAAACGCAGTTAAGTCTATTCGCGTGACAGAAAGTGCACATTGTTTCACCATTTTCACAACTTCAGCAAACTGTAAGAGCTGATAATTCATTCAAACAGCTCGAACTAAGCAACCTTACAACATACGTTCTCAGCGTTTGCGCATGTCATTTCCCGCTAATACAACCAGGCGCTTTGAATGCGCCAACGATGCACTCTAGGATTTCATATTCGTATATACGTGGCTTCTTGATTTTGTGCAAACATCGATACAAATTAAGTGAGCTATGATTTGTAAACGAGTAAAATAAAGGAATTCGTCACGAAAATATTCGCTAGCTGTACAGTACGCGACAGGGTTAACACAAAGACGACATCAGTGATTTTTTCAAATTTTACTGAGACAAGAAAATGCTGAACACAAAAATGAACCTTTGAGGTTGGAGCCCTCAATAAGCGCCCTTTGACACACCAGCACATTTGATAGCAGCTATTTAGTAGACCAATTTTCCCGAGATCGTTCGGTGCGTGCGTGGCGCTACAACAACCTTAGCTCACAGGAGGCAGGAGGCGGAGGTCGAGGAGCCGTAGAGACGCATCGAGGTTTATGCACCCTTCAAAAACAGTCACGTTTTCGTGATGCATTGCGGAAGCGGCGGCGTAGCCAAACTGGCTGGTGAGATTGATCTGTTATATAGTCCCCGTTTGCTTAAAGGACTATTTCAACAAATTTGAAACATACCCTTCGTGTTCAGAAATAAGCAGAAATCGCAGGTTTGTATATTGAGCCTGATGGCTGTATTTTTCGTAAGAAACATCCCACCCTGGCAAGCGCTCGGAGACCAGCCAGCGGAGAGCACGTGACATCCGGCGCACTCGTGACGTAGATTGTCTCGGGACGAGCAAAGCTGCGGCGAGGCTGGCGTCACAGGATATCCTTGCCGTTCCAGCCACCGAAGCGGCCGAAGCACGCCAGCGATTGGGCCACCGCAACCCCAAAACTGCTTTTGTACGAACATTCAGTAACGCTTTATTCTTCTATAATCTTGGAAAGGGATAATAGCGAAGTCTGGGACACACAAACGAGAGTTCCAGGGAGAGGGGAGTTTCTCCTTCCCCTCGTCTCTCGTGGTAAGCGGCGGCGGGCCAGGCATCGTCAATACCTGTCAAGGCTCCTAGACTGGTATTACAAACGAGGCTTTAGCGACATCCAGAAAATCCTTTTTACTAGTCCTTTAATTCGTTTTAAAACTCCTTTTCTTGTCGTTTTGAAGAAGAGATTGCTGAATCTGATGCGGTTCTGCTTTCTCGAACACATATAGACCATGAATTAAGCACCGAAATTTCGTTGTAGTATCCCTTTAAAGGGTCACTGAAACTAAGACGAAACAATCTTTTTTTCTATCTGGTTAGGATAAATACTTTCAAAAAGTATGTTCGTCTAAAAATTTTTTTTTCTTAAATATTTATGTTACAATACGAAATTTGCTATTTCCGGCTCAAACCGAAACTGTAACCCCGTGGAAGGATGATGATGATAGCTTTTGTGGCCAACTGGTGTGCGCTCTGAGGTAACAGTGTGACCTCAGGAAATGTGTTTAATAAAGCAAAAAAAGGAAAAAAAACTAAGCTTTTTGGAACCGAAACCGAAACATAAGTACGGAAGCTAATGGCACTGACATTTGGACGAGGTGTACCAAAGAGGAGGCAGAAATGTAGAAGAAAAGAGTGCTACTAGAAGTCACATGGCTACGCCCGACACAAAGTTGCGTGCACCATTTGTCGTGCGATTGATTTTCACATATATCCCTTAAGCTCGATATTCATACGCTTGAAAATCGATTGGCTGGTACCACTAACGACAGTTAAGAAGTAGCGACTGCACGTCCTTCACAACGTTCGTCTGTCGTGCACCGCCATTCTGTCGCTCAGGCCGCGGTACGTCGCCATGTTGAGACTGCCTTAGTAGGTATGCATGACTAAATACAGGCTCAGTAAACACGGAGCACATACGCATTACATGCACTTCTGTGATCTGTGCAACAATTTTTTTTATAAATCTTTAGGTTTTTTTTATGCCACAAATATGGGGTTCATATTATTTTCTACTTTTATTATTGAATGTGTGCCTTATATTACGCACGACTTTGAATATATTTCGCACGCATAGTTTGAACGCCAAGTAATCACGAAAAACACAGTGAGCGCCACTGAAACCGGCCGATTCTCGGCCGGCTGTTTTCGGGCTGAAGGAAAACGAATTTCGTGCCGCAAATTGTGTTCTGGCCCGTCGGGCTTTTATAGTTCATGCTTTGATAAAGATATCGGCGAGCATAAACGCCCTAATCGTGAAGCTTAAAACTCGAGACTGTGGTGAAGGAAAGATAGGAGACTTTCACGTTGAAAAAAAAACAAAAAAACAGGAGAAAACCAACACCACCTAGATAAGCAGAAGGCCTCAGCACCGTCATCACAGTCGGATCGATGGAGGCCTGTGATTGGTCACGAGTGCTCCGTCAGTGTTCGGCAGGGGCTCGTGATCAATCAGCGCGTCGAAGGTCGAACTTGCACCCAGTAGCCGAGTTAGCGCGATCCGACTGCTGTGACTTTTCTAGATGGGAGAGGAGGAGATGCGGACGCTTTGAGTATTCTAGGTGGCGGTGCCGAAACGCAACAAAATCGTTTATTTTTTCCCCATACTTATATACACCAAATTGACACCAGCAACTCCTCTCCCGGACATACACTTCGTTCACAATGCACCGATTTGTAAATTGTGAACGTTGGTGCCGGGGTTTATTGGAAGTATATGAATAGCGAGAGAAAATAAACGATTTAGTTGCGTTAGAGACACCTTCTCCTGTGTCTTTCCTTCTTCGTCTCTAGTTTTCAACTTTTCCTCACCACAGTCACGGTTTTTAAACATCTTGATTAACTATCGCTAGGTTGCCTCCTCACCCACTGTTTTTTTTTAAATTAATAACCTGTCATTGCCCCTTTAAGAAATGCATGACATGGCTTTATTATCTTTGCGTTTCTTTATTCGCGATTCGTGTTGTCGCTTTATCGGCGTATGCCCAAAACTTATAAGATATTTGCTACAAAGCGATAATAAGGCGCTAGGCACTCTCCGGGCGTTTTTGAAACTGTCAATGAGGAAGAAAAAATATCGCCTATTTTTTGCTTATGCTAGTGAAACAAAAGATGTAAAGGATTACTTTTCATACAATATATTGGATCAATAAAAAAAAGGGAATACGAAAAAGTAGCCACATAAATTTTCACGTTAACCACACTCCAGAAAGCTCTTTCTCCTTCAAACGTAAAATAAGGGCTAGGCGACAAACACAGTCAAGTTGGCAAGAAAACAATACTTTGCAATTATTGGAAGGCGTCCATAACTACCTGTGTTTAATTCGGGAGTACACGGCAACACACGCAGTGGCCCTAAAGTTCAGCGACACTTAAGCACACTTCTTGTTCTGCTTGTTCCTGTAATAATACTGTTCTACGAGGAGGAGTACGTTTGGCTGCGTCATTATCATTTTCCTTCATACAAACTACGTACAAATCGTTCCTATTATCTTGGCGATAATCACGAATAAGAGACACACATAATACTTAAGGAGGATTATAGTTTCTTGAAGCGGCTGAAACATGCTGGCTGCCAAACGGTTCTATCTATTGTGAAAATTGAGAAGATCAACATTTCAGTAAGCCACCATACCAGAAAACGAGAAAGCATGTATTGGCATCTTGAAACGAAAGGTTCAGAATGCCAATACCGAAATCATCCACTAAAAGGGGGATGTCCACCTTCGGTGGTCATACACTTGGCTAGTTTTATTTTTTCGTGGTATGCGAGAAAAAAGGGATTAGTGAAATGCCGCTGTTAATGAACTCGGGAACGCATAAAAACACGTATGAAAAACCAAGTTCCGAAATCAATACAGGTTCCAATATTAAAATCATGAAAAACCAACTAGCATAATCCCAAGCACTAAATAACTATAGTTAATTATGAGGACACGGTTTCAAAATCACTTATTTTAACTTGAGAACAATACGCTTATAAAAATAGTTCAGAATAATAAAATAAAAGACTTGCTAAGGAATTAATGATCCTATTTGCCTTGTCCGTCATACTCCACGTTTTACTATATGGAGCCACAGCTGTTACAGCCTGTCAGCAGACTCAGTGTGCTACAACACAGAACATTGGTAGCACCACAGTTCCTAGACCAGTGAGGGTGCCTGGTTGTGTGAACACAGGTGTCCGCGTGATTATTTTGCAGTAAAAAGAAGAAAACAGATTCTTCTTCCCTAACCCTTGGGCAGAACGTCTCAATTTTTATGGCGTATTAGGAATAGTGCTCGAACACTACAATAGAGATTTACACCAAGACGTCATACAATTGATTTTCCCGCTAAGTGAATTAGGTTGGCGAAGTAAACGATGAGGCAACCATTACTACTTTTAACACTCTCAACTTATTAATGTAAATGGGAAACAATTAAGTTTAGCTCTGCGAACCAGCATTAATATCCCGGCGGCCAATTCCCAAACCTTTTTTCCGTGACATTCAGTAAAGCAGCACACTCCACAGGGGAATTTTTTGTTTTTAGTAACTACACTAACTTCTTCGCATTATGAATCAATTATCCACAGAAAACCTGAGAAAGCAAGTGAGATGGCAGTTGTTTAGGTTTTATATTTAGGTTTCTATTTTCGAAAGAATCAAGAGGAACTACTCTAGAATCGGGACATAAATTGACTAATACTGGTCGGTAAGCCAAGTATTGCGACTGGCCTGCTCTTAAGTACAAATCATACTGGTATGATTTGTACTTAAGAACATTCCCCAGAGGAAAGCCTTCAGGAACGAGTAAGCGCACTATCGCACTCCTGGCAATTTTTGGTTAAATTTTCTTCTTTTACAGCTGGTGTACTTAAGCCCTAATAATGAATATATAGAGAATTTTTTGTTGAGCACCGAAATCTAGTCGTTGTCATTTTGTTTCTTAAAAATTTTCTTTTGAAGAGGAAGCATCTTTTTCACCAGAATAAAGCACCAAAGCCAAAACGTTTACAAACTGAATAGCAAATGACCTGTCATGGTCGTAGTTTAACATACAATTTAATAAAAATATGTTAACTGAATTATTACTGCAATATTTGTCCATGCCATTCTTTTAAATACCATGAGATCTGAGCACTGTAGTGGTGTACAGGGACACGAGTAAATGTTTTCTTTCGTAGGAGATAAAAAAATGTATACTTACTCTTTACTCCGATTGTAGGGACTGTGCACCTTCTGTAAATCACGAATAGCATTGTTTTTCCTGAAGCTCAGGTAAGTATCAAGGAAAGGGTCCTTTGGTGTTACGTTCCCAACCTGCATAAAACACATTAAGGCCCGTTACATCCACTTAAATCTGCTCTCCAGTGCTTTCAACAATACCTTTCTTGAATTTTCTCATTTAATGTTTGCTATTTCGCATTATACAAAAATGGCACTAATTCAGTAAAAAGTGTTAGGCCGACATCACACTGGTCATACGTCAAACAAAAGACAGTCTGCAAACGCGAGCCACCGCAATAGCCGTGGTTCGAATGCCGCGTGACAAGTTTCTCTTTAAACTCATTGCCATGCGGCATTCGGAGCACGGATCTCGAGGTGACTCCTGTTCGGATTTGTGTGCAGATTGTCCTCTGCATGAAGTATAAGCAGTGTGACATCGGTTTTGGGCTGCTGTGAAATAAATTTAATTCAAGAGCGAAACCCAAGTTTAAGGGAGAATCGAATTTTGATATAGCTGTTAAATTTATTTGTATTGATTTATGTGATGAACTACTCAGACACATTGAACAAGCGTAAATAAAATTGTACTTCAATATGCTTACGTGTCTATACATGTCTTTTAAGACATCATCTTCATATATCTCTTCGGGGTAACCTATTTTAAAAACCACATTTTTGAGCTGCAAGCAAACAATAAACATTACTTCTGTGAATCTATCAAATCCTTTTCATCTGATTTCGAGCAAACTTACCTTTTTTATTGCCTCTTTTTTGGTGTCATCGTCCATCCATGTGGTATTTTGAATAACAGCTTGATGAGCTTCTCTGATACTTTCGGCAAGTGACTCTACCTGAAAATAGAAGCATATTTTTAACCCGAAAAATACTTTTTAGGATGTTCGATATACGTTTCAAGTTTCACACAAAAATTATTCGCTGAACGCATCAAGCGAATCAAATAGATTGTTTTCGCTCGAAATATTCTTGCGGGAAAATTACGACAGGAATCAGTTTTAAATAATTTGCATCAAATTAGTTTGTACATGTTCTATTTTTCACCGAGAAAATAAAATAATATATTGTAGACTGTTAGTTTAGAACATGATAGTCATAAACACGTTGTACTATAATGAGCTACTGCTTACCAATCTCCACATTGTCATAAGTTTTTTTTATGTTTAATTTTTTTTCTTCAACAGAGTTAGTGTACAGATGGTCGCATTTTTGCGCGGCGCCGAGATCGCGTTTTGTTTGAAGAACTTGTTCATACGGAGAGCACTGCTTCTTGCGCAGGATGTTGCGGGGACGTCAGAAAGACGCCGAGCTCTCATTGGCTCTAGTTGAAGGATAGTAGGTATGCCTCAGAGCAGGCTGCCGCGGGGTCTACCCCTTCATCTTTCATACAGAACGAATCAAAGCTCGGCGTTCTGACGATACCACAACCCCTGCAAAAGAAGAAAACGAACTTGCGCCCCGTACGTGCTGAACCTGTGGTTCGCTCATCGCGCCCGGAGTTGTATCTTTGCCACTGACGAAGTCTTCACCATTAACCAACGGACAGGGGCATCCTGTCACATAAACCTACACAGCCAGCAGAACCCTTAAGTACACTAGTCAATGGGCAGGCCGTTTTGTAAACCTGACGAAGTGCCAAGGACGCGGGTCTCGGACGCAAGCCACGCCGGCGAAGACCTCGGATCACCTTCCAGTGGCTGGGGGAAGGGAGGGGAAAGGGGGGGGGGGGGGGGGGGGGAACTGCGAGGTACTCGACCGAGGCAGAGGTTTACGAGTAGTCGTAGACACAGTGTTGGGTCAAACATCGAAAGTGGTCTCCGTATTCTTGGAATCCTATGTGCTCTTTCGCTGCGCTTATGTTTACGAAAAGAAAATGTGTCGGCCAAGTCCTTCGTTTATCTAGTTCTTTAACGTACCTAATGCTCGCGCTCCGTTTTGGCGGAAAACTTTTCCTTGTGAGGCACGTTTTGGCGATTCGCGCGGAAATCATCGCGGTCGCTTTATTTTTACCTCCAGAAACGAACCAGGGCTCTACACGGGTTGAACACTGAGCTAGGTGATAGGAATTCATCCTGGTTGAAAGCGCGCGAAAGACGAGGCAATTGAATAGAACAAACACGACAGACAAGTGCTCACTCGCAACAGACAGTTTAAAGAAACAACAGAGGCCACATAGAAAAAAAAGAGAGAGGGAAACTGCCAGTTGCGATCAGTGTTTGTCTGTCGTGCTCGTTCTTTACTTTGTCCTCGTCGTATGCGCGCTTTTTAACCAAAATGAAACCAGGGCTCGAGTCTTGATGTTTAGTCTCTGAGCTGTGTACCTGACCTTGGGTGCTGACACTTTGGCCTTCCGGTGAGGGTGGTGTTTCTCTTCCGATTGGTCGAGAGTGCATCGGGGCCTGCACCCGATGGGATTCTAACTAGACCCTGATGGGATACGACAGGCCTTCGTGCACTGACATCACCTCTGGCCGAACGGAAGATTGTTGAGTTTGAACTAACCCGTGCCCGGGTCTTCTTTCTCGCGGTGTTCCACGTTACTTTAGCCTCCGCTCGCCGACTACAAGTCAGCCGGCGTCCTCAATGTACGCGGGAAGACGCTTGACGCCAAAGCGTCTGTCTCGTAATTGTTAAACTACGTAAACCGTACGCGGCAGTTTGTTACAGTTATTTCCCATTTGTGCGTCTTTAAGTAATTGCTTTACGTGTCAGTGAAGTTCCGTTTGATTTATTTATTACTTCATGAGTCTAAACATTTGTTAACTCTCTTTTGTCGGCTACATAAAAGAAAAAAAAAAAGTCCTTCAGCATGTGCTATACCTGCAACCGGAATTTCATTCACGTTTCCCCCTGTCCACGTCGCTATAGACACTTCGTACGTTTTCGATTGAGGTCCGGGCTAAAATAAGCCAACATCTCTGTTAGCTTCAGTGCGGGATTATTATGACAACACTATTGACAATTCTTAATTGTAGGGTACTTACATCTTGTTTCTGCGTTGAATTAAAGTACTTTTCCACATACAGCTTTCCCATCCCGTTGCCGATTATGGGGTCATACGGATCGTTCACTGCGCTGATGCAATGTCTCCATCGCGGCTCTGTTCCCTGGAGTCCCCTCCACACTTTGTGGAAATTAAAGTTGAGTGTTGTCATATTATGCGAAGCAATCGGACCTAATTTAGACAGAAGTTTCCATCCAAAATAGTTGTTCACTGTCACCCTGAGGAAAAAACGGTGGATCAATTATTTCTTGCCCGCCTATTCACTTGCAACGCCGAAGCCCAATAACCTTCGCCATCTCAAGTGTGCGTGTTTTTTATAGCTGCGCCAAATTCAGAAAAGGCTGATAAATGTCATGCGTATGGAGGTAGAAAGGTTTTACGTCATTAGGTCCTTATTAATATTGAACAGCTTTTTGCCTAGGCTCCCCTCCAGAATTTCTGGAGAATAAAAAGATTTGATTGATTGATTGATTGATTCTAGGCAATATAAAATTTTAGAAGACCAGGTGCCTCGCATTTTATTTTTGTGTCAAATGTCATCACAAAATATTCTTTGCATAATTATTGTTTGTCTTAAAAGTGCACATGACAGGCATAATTTTTGTAATTATTACCTATAAATAAACTCTAGAATTCAATATCCAGCAAAATCACTCGATAAATCATCGGATTGACAGGACTACTCGGTTTCGAAAACCGTAAGTAACGACAATTCATTATGAAATGGGAAAACTTGATAGACGGTTGTAACTGTTATGTGTTTTTATCTGGCTTAATATTTTATTCACAACTTTGTTATTGTCTACTAAGTTGTCAAATATAGCTTTACAGCTATATTTGACAACTTATTGTTGAAAAATAATTCCAGCACAATAATGACGGTCTCTGCTGAAAGTAAGAACCCCTAGTAAAGCCTTTTTTCTTACCCAGATGTTTCATTAAGCAACTTCATAGCTCCCTTAAGGAATCCTTCATTGAAAGCATTCACCTCCTCTTCTCCGTTTAAGTTCACTGACGCATCTTGGAAGATATCTTTTAGAAGCTGAAGCCACCCTTCCTGGCAAAACAGAATAACATATATGATTCTGTCCGACTCGTACACTCGCTCTTAGCTAGCTATTGATAATGCAAGGCTTACTGATCCTAATTTTCTATCAATGTCCTTCAGCTTCGTGGTTGGCTCGGACTCCTTTTGAGGTGGGCTTGTAGATTCGTCACTTCTTGCCTGGAACTGGATTATAAGAGCAGGTGATCATCCGCTGAACAAGGAAAATTAAAAAAATGCCAATATTGCATCTAACATCTTTAAATGTTTTTGATGATTAATATTACTAAGCCGGACATTAGTTGTACTTGAGAAGTTTTGCTTAAAGTATCATGTATGAGTCGATATTTAAAGATGCTTTGCGTGTCTAGATTCTACCTCATAGTTTAGAGTCTGTTTAGTTACCATCAAATCCATCGATTTAATAATGAATTAAGTGATTGGTGTATCGAATAATTGGCCACTTTCACCACTGGCAACTTTGGTGATTAACCAAAGGACGAATACGTAGACATGTACAACCCACCTCCGACAAGTGACACTTTATTTTCTTTGTTGTGTGGGACATCCCAGTGAATGACCGAACTCTCTTTATATAAGGCTCTGCTCGTTACCGGCTCGCAGCACAGCAAAAATAAAGTTCGTCTTGGGCATATGGAATTCATAATATTGTGTGAGCGCCGACAATATTTTCAGAAAGATATGATACTTAATTTTGAAAGGCGTTAGCTTCAAACGTTAAAAAATTTAAGTAATATTAGGGGACATTAAAGACGCTTACGTTGGAATATTATTTTTGTTTAAAAAGAGGCTAGACGCTTTATTTATTGCATTTTCCTGACAGTGTGGCTTCTCAGTATATTCTGGTCCACAAAAATGACAGCTTCAAACTAACCAATGTTTAAACATAAAAAACTGAACACGTGAGACTTACTTTACGGCTTAAGCGGCACGTTGTCTTTCGATTGAGTTGTGTCACCAATGATATATGTATGTCCTCAGTCATAACCTGATCTATAGAACATTATCGTTGCTTATTTAACTGTGTACATCGATTATTTGTGTGTCTACACCCAAATATTGATGAATTTCAAGGCAGTATCGGCATCGTTTCGAAGCTTAGCTCTTTTATGGCGGATGTGTTTACCCTTTTTTTATGAATGTTGAAAACGCTAGGCAAAGAGACGACGGATGGATCGACCTCGTCTTCTTAAATCCTGCTTAAACGACCTAGATTCAACCTGGGTGCCCAAATTCTGTTTATCAAACAGCGTGCTGGGATGAAATTTGTAGCAATGATATCGTAAAGTTTTCAATGGCGTCAGTGGATAATTAAGATTTTAATTTTCCCTCTTTCGGTCTGGGTTCGTTTATTTTTGTTTTGGTGAATTGAAAAACAAAACTTAACGAAAAACACACTCACACAAAAAAAAAAAAAAAACACTCCGCTGCTTTTAGGGATTGAGCCCTCGACCACTTCTTCAGTAGTGCGATGTTCTAGCTCTGCGTCAACTCAACATGGAGAAATGCGATCTCTTCCTTTATTCTTAACTACCGTTCCTTCCTTCTCTGGGGAGCGCGTCCAAGGGTGGTCGCACTGTGGGTTGGGTACTGCCCCGCGAAGGTTGACACGATTCGGCGATGCCAGGAGCCAAACCCAGCCGTCTGGTC
Source organism: Ixodes scapularis (assembly GCF_016920785.2). Taxonomy (NCBI): domain Eukaryota; kingdom Metazoa; phylum Arthropoda; class Arachnida; order Ixodida; family Ixodidae; genus Ixodes; species Ixodes scapularis. The sequence continues at coordinate 91,175,134 of NW_024609846.1, read as the reverse complement.
GCCGCTGGGTGGCCGGCCGCGCCGGCGGGTCGTCGCGTAGCGGACTGAGTGCTCCTCCGCGAAAATCGACAGGTTTGGCGATGAAAAGCCTAACCCAGCCGTCTGGTCGCTGCTGGCTGACTGGCTGCGCTGCGGTCTGGGTGGCCGATCATAACAGCGGCAAGAAGAAACCTCATAGTACTGAGACCAATCTGCACGATGTAACCAGCCATCGACGCCGCGTCTCGTATCTTCTAAAACCTCCTGTTTCATTGCGTCCCATCGACCGAATCTATAGGCGCGTCCACACCGGCAATGCGATCTAGTCGCGCGATAACTTTCATCGCAAAAGCGCCCATCGCGGGAAAAAAGTGACGCGATTCCAGCAGTCGCTATATGACCCGACTTTCTGCGATGCGATCTAGTGGCGGAGTCGCTGAGCCAAGCAGTGGCGTTCCGAGCGAGAGTATTCGAGAAGCGACTTGCCAACGAAGGCGTTGGACTCGCTCATCGCGCACGTAAGTATAACCACCTAATCCTTTTGCGATGCGACCTAGTCGCATCGAGCGACCGTTTTACATCGCCGGTGTGCACGCGCCTTAAATCAACATGGCGGTCGTCGTGTCGGTGGCGATGCGCGTTTTGGAGGTCAGATACACGGGTTTTTTAAAACTCGTTTTTTACAACCTCGCATGATTTTATAATTTTTCAACAAAAATATCTATTACACAACGTGCACATCTATGCTAATTTGTTTAAATAACGTGTTTCTCACCCCAAATATTCACCAAATACACATGACTTGCTAACAGTGTACCCCATGACAAGGCAATTTTATAGGTGACCCTCATGGCACACTCACGAAACTTAGCGGTATGAAAATTCCTTGTCATGTGGTAGGGTTTAAGTGGACCAGACGGGGAGGTCCATCGATGATAGGATTAGAGAGCACTCAGCTGCCACCAGGCGATCTCCGTCTGACCGTTTGGCTGTACACTGCGACAGATGTGAATGGCAACCGGAATTCCAGAAAACTAATATAGCACAAAGATTCAAAACGCCACTGGAGCGTGAAATATATGAGGCCTTCATGATAAGGGCCCATGGTCCGAATGTTTGTATCAGCACTCCCTCCATCGCCCTCTCTGATAAGGAGCAGGCCTTTATCAGTCAAGGTTCAGACACCCATCAATGACGTCTGGCTTCTCTCTTTTTTTTTAATTTAAATGTGTCCTCCGTACGCATGTGCGGTGTTAATATTGTTGTGTGTGTGTGTTCTTTTAAAATTGAGTTGCAAGTTACGCCCTGTCCTGTGTGCCTCTCTTCTCTGTCCTCGTTTTTTTTTTTTTTTTTTGCGTATTTCCCAATATGGTGTTCGAACCATCTAGCCCAAATCGTATGCTTAATGCTTTCTGTTTAAGCAGAAAGCATTAATGCATTCTGGACATGTCTCGTTTTCTGCTTGTCTACTCCAGAAAAAAAAAACAACGCAAAAAAGAACACTTAAACATGAGTTTGACATCACACGAAAGAACAAACCCAGCAGAGTATTTAATGGTTATTAATAGTAATAGTAAAAATAAATCATTTAGATGTTTCAGAAGTTTTTATCTTATAGGTAGATTGTGCTCACTGCAGAAACTTTAGAGAGCGTTCACGTGATGAAGAATAGTAAAATTGTATTTTGGCGGGAGTTCATTTAGAAATTAACAAACAGCCACGATTTTTATACAAAATTTGCGTTGTTCGATATCAGGGTTTGGGACGCTTGGCTTAAGGTTTATGCGGCCTACTGAGTTCTGTCGTCGGCAGAACTCACTGTACCCTCTTTCTTCACCAATACACAAAATAGCCAACAACTAACCGTCTATGCAGACGAATAAGGAAAATGGAAGAAAATTTACATTAGCATGGCCACACTTAACTTTCTGGAAGCGGAAATTTGTTTGTTGAAGCCGGAATATTTCCTATGTCACCCCGCGTATCAGGGCTCCCTCGCGGATGGCACATCACTCCCACTGGCTGGTGTAAGAATCACGTGATCATTGCGAACACTAAATGGTGCTCTCGTCGAAAGCCGCAGTACAGGTCTCGGAGCACATACAATAATACGAAAATTTAATGACCCAAAACGTATTTTACGTATATCGATTTTGCCAGGTGTGACCGAACCACCGTAGAATTTGTTTGAAGAATTTGAAGGGCTTCCTTTCGTACGGTAATACAACACTATTGCAGAAAACATTACCTTCCCATTCCCCGAACCTCGTCACTGTCGTATCACGGTACGTGATAAATGTAACTGCTAACTGCAGACACGTACTAAAAAAAAAAAAAAAAAAAAAAAAAAACGCGTTCGAACGCGCGCGTAGCTTCAAGACAGAACTATTAGGCTGGTGTAATTCTAACACAAAGACATAGGCTCTTTCCTTCACTGCTCTTCATTATTGAAACCATCATGCAAATTTTCGTGAACGGTTTCCGCTCTCCTGACTAAAACAACATCTGTCATAAATACCTGAATAAAACTTAGCAAGAGCTGATATATTGGTGGTGGATATTTTTATTGAAAACATTCTATTGTCAAAATGAACGTCTAAAAATATGTCTCGTTTCTTACTGTTACTAGTGTAGTGACATGTCGGTATCTGGACTATGCATTGCAGCTGGGAAGAGCCATATGAGCTGGAATATTGGGTGGAGAATCCCCGCAGCTCTTATACTCAAACTGTTCAAATTTTATTTAATAATCGTAGGCAGCTTTTGATCCACCTTTAACATTAACGTTATTCAGGAGAAAAAAGACTTAGCCCGTATATAATTCTGAGATAATTTCTCACATTACTTGTATTGCCGATTTCAGCCACTTACCACTTCAGGCTCTATGGTACTTGAGGTCTCGTTTTCATCATAATAGTTGTAATCATACGTAAAATTGTAATCAAACTCGAACTTGAGGTCGAAGAATTTCTGCCGAAAAATCAACGGAACAATGATCAAACGCATAACAAAGAACGAAATGCAGAATGAAACATATCTAAAAACAATCAGAATTGCATCATGGTCCCCGTCCCGTCCCCCACCCCCCAGTTGACTGTCAGTTTATTCATCACAATAAAATTAGTGCCGGGGAGGCAAAACGCATGTGCGATGTGCCAACTATAGTGTTCAACAAACTTATTCATTGGAAACTCGGCCGCAGGATAAAATCATCATTAGCTACAATAGCTTGTTCAATGCTTATAAACTTCTATTTCGGCTCCGGACTGCAGAAACGTTAAAGCACTTGGTATAATAGCAATAATCAACGAATAATAATCGCTTCACCAGTTCACACAGAACTTTGATTACGAACCAAATAGTAACATAAGAAACACGAAATAGGGAATGATATTTCGGGTTCTAATAAAATGCGAACGGTGTGGCTTAGTTACAATCTGCGCCACCTGAAGCCTACCTCGGAACTAAGAAAAAAACTTCTCAGAAGAAAGGGGGCTCTATTGTGTATGCTTATGAGTGGGACCCAGTGACCCTTTGGGTGACGCAGCATGTATCCGAAGCCATTTGATTCGCTGTTCGCATCTCGTTTGTACACAGTAGTACTTCCCACATATATACAATCGAAAAAGAATGTACTATGAAGGTGACTAAAATGGGAACTCTTTTTCTTTAACTGTCAAGCACTTAATTAAAAAAAAAAACTATGTGGTAAGTTGTAAACGATTTTCAAATACCAACTTCTCACAAGAGCTCCAGTTTTTAGAATTTTATTATTAAACTTTACAATTATATAAAATGCCTTGTATTTGTATTAAACTTTAATAAAGGAACACTGCAAGTTTTTTTTCATGAAGGCACTAACACGCAATAAAATAAAATTATTGTTACATTAAATGTGATTGCCTTATTTGACATAACGCTAATATTAAAATAAACACTGGTTGCGATAATTGTGCTTTTCTGAAAATATACACCGTGAAGAAATAAATAACCTCACAAAAGAATTTCGCTAGGCGACTGTGAAAAATGGTTTGTTCGTAATTTTCTCGAATATTTTCGGTTTTCCTGTTATTCGAAAGGAATACGAGTAAGCAACAATTTTATCGTTGTAAGGTGAATTCCGCTTTATTTAGCCTTACTTTGTCAAAACTGAACAAGAAATACAATAAGAAGCGACCATAACCAAGATACGGTACCATATACATAAATCTAACGTCAGCCTCATTCATCTCAAAGTCTTGTTGTACAAAGCAAAGTTTATCTACTCGCGCAAGAAGACTGGGCAACAAAAACATATTGCTCTTTATGTGAACAAAAAATGACGTCACTCAAATGTATTTGAAAGAAACAAAAAAGTCTAGTCAAAATGTCAAGTCAAAATGATGCTGGTTTGATGTCCGGCGTGGACGCGGCGCGGATGAAACGTTTTTGTCTGCTACATTCGAGAAAATTCGGACTTCGTGTAGTCTGCACAGTTTACTGCACAAGTTTTTCACTCTAAAAAACCCGTGCGTCTACTTTCCGGCACAACACTCGGAGAGCCAATCAGCGCATCTTACGGAGGCAGCTCGGCGAATGACGGTGCCAAACATATGTTTAGACCAAAAAACGTAGTCTGAGTTTTGACATCAAGCAATGCAAGTGTGACGTTTTTCATTGTTTAATGTAACAAGGCAGACTGTTTTTTGTTTTTTGTTTTTTTGTAAACATATGTTTCGGCATCGTCATTCGCTGAGCGGCCTCTGTAAGTTGCAGTGATTGGCGCTCCGAGTGTTACGCTGGAAAGTAGACGCACGTTTTTTTTTTTTAGATATAGTATCTTGGATGTACGTGGCTGAAACCTCTTGAAGTACCGAGCCTGACGCGCAGCTGTGGCGTCTCCATTTTGTGAGTGGGATCGGTGGGATGGTCGAGCGGAAGAAGGCTCCGCAGGAACTCGTCACTTCCCTTCTTGTGCCACACAGAAAACTGGGGACTTCTCGGTCACGCCAGGAAACAGGTCGGCCTGGACAATGGAACGTCGACTCCAACCTGACGCCCTTGCGAAATGTCTCGTCTGCATACACTTGCAGGCCAGGGCTCGTTTGTCGTATTCTAAGTGCCTATGCCGACTACTAACTTTAGTAATACTAAACCACAGAGAGCTTTCCGTAAGTGACTGACGAGGCACGTGCGACGGAACGAAGTTGTTTTCGTCCTAAAAACACAAGGCACTGGTAAATAAACGTGTTTGTGCCGGCGACAGTAGAATTGCTTCCAGTTGCATTTTTCTTCAACATTTAGCATAGCTTAGACGTTTTTTGGACGATCGCTCTTTATACGATTCGCTCGCAGGGTGAGAACGATGTTTGTGGTACATGTTTAGCACGATATGTCGCGTTTCTGCTCCAAGTGTGGATTTTTTTAGAAAGACTGGAAGCGGGCGGGTGAAGGAAACAGGAGCAGCCGGCGGAGTAAGCTGCCCCTGCCTGCGAAAGTAAGAGGCAAGTTACATTTGTCAGGTGACTTTTTAAACAAACAGCAAGGCCATTTTAAAGTTCACATTATTACTTCGAATAAATATCTAATTTAGTTTTAGTTTGTACGTAATAACTTTTAAATAAAGACAAATTTCCATCTCGAAAAAAGTTTTTTTCCGCAGTACATCACATCGCGCATAGTGCCATTAGTGTTGATTGGACGGACGTGTTTGCACCGACAGCATTGAAAAACAGGAGCGTAATTTCTCCAAATATGCTACATATCTATTCATTCAATATCACGTTTGAGAGCTTTATTGGAACATAAATATCGTATCACTCGTACAAAACACGAACATTACTTTAAGGACAAAGGCTACGTTCCTTTTACTATCGAAGTCTTTGACGCCTACTCTGCGATGCCTAAGAATACCTTGCCAGTGCCGTGTCGCAGCTGCAAGCCTCCCACTACGCTTTAACGCGGGATGAAACGAGGTATAGTATTTCTTTTGAAGCCAGTGTTAAATATTTATTTATGCGTACTTTGTTATTTATTTTTTTTAAGACGAAAGCGATAGCTTTTTCAATAATGTAAATGACGATTGAACTAAGAAGGGTCGACAGCACAAGAATGCAAAGCAGCCGAAATGAGGTTTAAATGATTATTTGCGCGTGACGTAAGTTTACAGATCTCTCCTCCCCAAACAAAATTTCGCAAAAGCTCCCAAGGATGGGATAAAACCAAACACAGCAGAGTCTATTTTGTATAATAATTATGGAGATTTGTTTAACATGCTGTTCAGTAATTCACTTCAAACTGGACAATATCACTACGGCTTCAGATTTGTCTGAAGCTTAAAGTATTTGACTAGAACGCCAGTGTCAGTGTCGTCAAGTCAAACACATGGACCTTTGAAGATATATTAAAATCTTGAAAACATGGTATTTGAAGACGAAATTTCCAAAAAATTTTTTAGACGGCCCCAACTTTTGCGAGGGGCTTGAGAACGTTAACATATACCTTATTTATTTATTTATTTATTTATTATACCCTCAGGGCCGAAGCATTACAGAGGGGGTGGGCAACGGAAGTACAAAAACACTGAAAATGGTTATTCCGGCACAGATCATGAATAATAACTTGTTAGTGCTTCTTTAAAGAGAACAAAATCGCCAATAATCGCAATGGATGAGGGAAGGCCGTTCCATTCACGAGATGGTTTTGGGATGAAAGATTTGAAAAAAGAATTTGATATGGAAGTGGGTATACCAACTTTGCAGCAGTAATCGAGGCGAGATGATACGTAGATGGGGTCACTGATTAGTTGTTCTTTCAAGAGTGAATTGGCATAGTAAATTTTATGAAATAAACAGAGACGGGAGATAGTGCGACGAGTGGAAAGAAAGGACAGAGGTTATTAAACAGCTAAATTACGTATCGAAAACTACAGAATAAAAAAACACCGAGGTTTTGCAGTAGGGCCAAGAAAACCCCGATTGCTTCTTTTTTTTTTTGTTGGAGTCAGTAACACGTACATTAGCTATTTTATTCAATTTTACCACTCGGACATCAAACCGCTCGTGAATGTTGCAACCGTTGGTTCGACTTCAGCGCACTGTACGTCAAACTGAAGTTCTGGGGTGTCATATGGGTTTTTACAGTGTGGTTGTGAAAACACTAAATATTCTGAATCTAGATTAAAAAAAAACAAAAAAAAACGTAATTTATTTCCTTACTGGCTTAGCTTAATTCCCACTATTATTTCTGGATGTTTAACTAAAACAAAAATTAACCATGTTAGAGGGGCGCCAGACCAATTATTGAAGTGATAACATTCAGGAATTTGATGTTTAATTTGAGGGCCGGGGAGAGGGGTTGGATGCCTGGTTAAAATACTTAACGAAACCAGTTTTTTTTTTTTTTTTTTGGTAAGCGTTGTAGTTGAACTGTTTTATTTCTCGGTTAGAACCCTCGTGGTGGTGCGGTCGACAGTCGCAATGACTGCCGCGTTATTCTCAGGTCTCGTCAAAACGTCCCGAGGACGGCGTTCTCAGAGTTTCAAATCTTTCATCCCTTTCCGCTCGAAGCAGGGGCCGACACCCGACATGCCGTTTGGGGTCCACCGCTCTCTTTTCCCCAGATGGAGAGATGCGCTGCGAGGAGGTGACGGAAGAGGAGGACATGATGACGCCCACGCAAGAGCCGATTGTGTGTGAGCCCTGGACACCGACATGCCTACTTTAGACAAGAAGACTCTGGAGCAGGACGGCCAGTACGGATGCCAACATCGTATGTAACAGTCAGTTTAATAAATTACACCTTTACTACACACACTAAACATTTTCACACCTTTATAGGAGTGAATGGGGTGTTCCATAACGAACATCTTAATAAGTGTAGAGATTCACCTAATAATAAAGGTGTGAAGTTAACACTTAAAAAAAGGTTTGATTTTTGTAACATTTTACTAAAAGGTGTGATACTGCGGTACACATTTTTATAAAGGTACGAAACCACACTACGCCTTCTCATAAACGTGTAATTACCGTAGTATACTTTTTTGTCGAGGTGTACACTGTGGCCCGGGAACCTATGAAATGGCTTAGCAAATAAATTACCCAAACGAGTCGCCGAAGCAGCACGGCCGCACTTGGCCAGTGTCGTGGGAATGTCGGCGAAAACCGGCTCCAGTCTCGGCCGAATGTACGGTTCTGAAGGTCTCCCACATTCAACAAAAATCTTGCTGTCACGGATCAGCAGTTCTTTGCCGAAGCGCGTCCAACAAACGCAACGCAATACGAAGAAAGCGGCAATTACCTAAAAGTTCGTATGGACTTATTACAGAGTTTTATCAGATCGTTTTTTCACCCCGATAATGACACCCGATAACGATACGGTGCATGCCCAAGGCCGCCAGAAGGGAGAGGTGGTATCGTTATCTGGGCGAAAAAACGATATGCTAAAACTCTATTACTGCCGTTTACGACAAAAAACAATGGCCGTGACTGCAACGCACGAAAATCAGAACACTGAAGAGCGCATTCCGGAAACCGCGGATTTACGTGGCCCCCTGTCCATCGCCACAACTTCACATGCCGCTAAACGGATACGGCCCCAGTGAACCCATCAGCGCGTCAGAGTGGGTCGCGTGACACATTTCCGTCCAAACTTTTTTCTCCTACGGAGAGTGGTCACGTGTTTCGCTCCACCCTTCTGATTTGCTCGAAGCGGTTGTCCCGCTCGCCCACAGCCGCACGAAGACACAAAACGAGGTGGGGTGGCTTAACAAAAGGCGAGGTCGAAGGGAGATAGACTATGCAGTTAAGCTCCCCCTGCTTGCTTTCTCTCTCCTTCTCAGACTAAAAGTAAACACATTCTTTTTTTGCCTCAGTTTTGAGATTGTCGTGAAATCCTTATACCCAACCAGTATAGCTGATTTTCAAACGCCACTTCCCAAACTCAACGATAAACGGCGGCCTTTACCTTGTCAAAATGGCGTGGGCGCGACCTATCCGATACTTCACAGATATCGTCTGGATCACTACGGTACCGGCACAATCTTTCCGATTTGACGCTAATATCGTCGCAATACTGCGCGCATGCCGTGGAAGATATTGCCGCGCGCAAGGCTGAGAAAGCAACGCTCGGTCACGGTCCTCCAGAAAGTTCCCGTTTATTCATGTACCGCACGTAACTTCTATCATTTATCCCTCCTTTTGTTTTCTAGAAAGTGCGTGTTCATTCTCGCCCCGATCACACGACGCTCGAACCGCTTTCGCCGAATCTTCGAGATAGCGGCGCACTCTAGATAAGAGGCCGCCCGCGACCTTGTCGAGTCAGTCTCGCCCTAGCGCTCGATTCTGCTGACACGCCGACTTCGACGCCCGCGACGCTCTGCTTTCTTCTGTTTCCTTCTTTATTTTTTTGGCACAAGTTCGCCACATTAAACGTTTATTTCTTTCTGTTTATCTATTGTTTTTAGTCACCACCCGTGACATACTGGTGGAGGTGCGGGGTAATCCATTCTATGCCCGTCAATCGTACCCCTCCCAAGACATCCCGGCCAAGCGACGTGCTCAGCCCCGGAAGGCTTCCCTTCGCCGAAGACGCCGAAGCCCGAAGAAGCCGCCGTACCAGAGGTCAGTCCCCTGAATTTGGTCTGCTGCCGGACAAGCCCAGGCCAAAGAAGACGACGATGGCCAACCAGTCGCAGACCCCGGCCGCTCCTGCCTTCATCTACCTGCCCGTCGCACCCCGGACCCCGACGCCTTTCCACGGGGACGCCCACGAAGACGTCGAGGACTGGCTACAACAATACGAGCGAGTGGCCCAGCACAACCAATGGACGGACGAACAGCGCCTGCAGAATCTTTACTTCGCGCTCGAAGGAACGGCCCGGCACTGGTTCGAAAATCGCGAAACTTCCCTGACCTCGTGGACCGCCTGCAAGGATGCGCTGAGACGGACTTTCACCAACCAGTATCGACGGGAGAGGGCCGAGGACCTTCTTCGAATGAGGACCCAGGGCGCGAACGAGACGATCACCAGTTTTGTTGAGGATGTTCTGCGCCTGGTCGCTCGCGCCGACCCTCAAGCCACCGACGAAAAGAAGCTGCAGATCCTGATGCGAGGCGTAAAGGATGACATTTTCGGTGGTCTTGTCCGCAACCCTCCAGCCACCGTCGACGATTTCGTCAGGGAAGCTACGAGCATGGAACGTGCCCTCCTCGCAAGAGCCAGCCATTACCATCGGCACTCGAGCATCGCTGCTTCTTCTGCATTGGGCCACGACATCAGCCCAAGCCTCCCCGGCATACGCGACATCATCCGTGAAGTCGTCCGGGAAGAGCTCCGCAAGATGCTCCCCGCTGCAGATAGCCCGTCTTCTCTAAGACTCGCCGAGGTTGTCCGAGAGGAGCTTCACCGAGCCGTCCAGCCTGAAATTTCCACCAACACGACGACGCCAGAGGAACCAACGCTGAGCTACGCCGCCATGGCCCGACGACCGCCGCAAGCTAACCGCCAGACAACGGCACCACCCCGACGAGACCCTCCGATGCCACAGTATCCTCGACGTCAGGAAGGACAGGCCCAGTACATCCGTCCGGAGCAACCCTCGACGAGGAAGACCGACGTGTGGCGGACGGCCGACAGGCGACCGCTGTGCTACCACTGCGGTGAGGCCGACCACGTCTATCGAAGGTGCCCCTATCGTCAAATGGGCCTACGAGGGTTTGCGCCAAACGACCCTCGCCCAAGGTACGGTGAACGCCCTCGTGACATTGAAGAATACCTCCGACGACCCCTGTCCCCGGTGCCGACTCGACCCCGAGGTTCCCGTTCGCCTTCGCCACGACGTGCGCTCTCGCCCTTCCGCCGCTCTCGTCGGGACAGCCTATCCCCCCTATCTCGTCGGGAAAACTAAGTGCGGCAACCCCTGGAGGTGGAGTTGCCGAAGACGACCGACGTAAAGAGCCTCCAAGAACGCCGGAGCGCTCCCACTCTCCCGACGCCACGCATCGCTACGACGCCCCTGCAACGGTGTCCAACAACCTAAACGTCGTCATCGACGGTCACGACGCATCGGCACTCGTGGACACCGGAGCAGACTACTCAGTCTTGAGTGGGAGGCTCTCCCGCCGCCTTCGAAAAGTCATGACGCCGTGGGAAGGACCCCAAATACGAACCGCCGGAGGACATCTCATCACACCAGTCGGGAGATGCACTGCTCGCGTCGAGATCCACGGTGAAACGTGCCCTGTCAAGTTCGTCGTTCTGCAAGACTGTTCGAGGGACGTTATCCTCGGAATGGACTTTCTCTGCGAGTATGGCGCCGTCATCGACCTCGGAACAAACCGGCTGACGCTACGAAAACCTGCTCCACCAGCGGAGGAACCCGAAGCGACGTCACCCACGGTCCGAGTCCTCGCAAACCACGTAAACCTACCACCGCGGTCGAGTGTTTTCGTACTTGTCGGGATCGATGAAGCTTCCTGTGGCGAAGTTCTTCTCGAGGGAAGCCTCCAATTGCTCCTGGGAAGAGGCATAGGCGTCGCAAGGGGAGTAGCTGAACTTCAGGATGGGCGGACTGTGGCCCTCGTGACGAACTTCCGAAACGAAACGCAACACCTCACGAAAGGTGCAGCCGTGGGCCACGTCGAGAAACTCCGAAACCCCGCCGAAATCACTGCGATCACTGACGAATCCTCGCCGCCCCAGCAAGACAGTACGTCGCCAGCGCAGCTCGACATTGACCCTAAGCTTCCGGACCCTGAACGGCGTCAGCTGGTTAACCTCCTCGCCGAATACCGCGACTGCTTTGCGACGTCGTCGAAGGTGCGCCAGACCGCGGTTGTCAAGCACCGCATCGTTACTGAGGACGACGCGCGCCCTGTGCATCGATCGCCGTACAGAGTCTCCGCTAAGGAAAGGGAGGTGATCCATCAGCAAGTTCAAGAGATGCTGAATGACGACATAATCCAACCTTCAAGCAGTCCATGGGCCTCTCCAGTCGTGCTGGTTAAGAAGAAGGACGGAACTCTTCGGTTCTGCGTGGACTACCGGCAGCTCAACACGGTTACGAAGAAAGACGTCTACCCACTTCCCCGCATCGACGACACTCTAGACCGGCTGCGCCACTCTCGATACTTTTCATCGATGGACCTGAAGAGCGGCTACTGGCAAATCGAGGTCGACGAACGGGACCGAGAGAAGACAGCCTTCGTCACGCCGGATGGACTGTACGAGTTCAAGGTGATGCCCTTCGGACTATGCACAGCGCCAGCAACTTTCCAGCGTGTCATGGACACCGTACTGGCAGGGCTGAAGTGGCAGAGTTGTCTCGTCTACCTTGACGACGTCGTAGTATTTTCAGCTGACTTCGACGAGCACTTGAGACGACTCCGAGCTGTTCTTCAAGCCATTCAGACCGCCGGACTCACACTCAAGCCGTCAAAGTGCCGGTTCGCCTATGACGAGCTGAAGTTCCTTGGCCACGTGGTTAGTAACGAAGGCGTCCGCCCAGACCCCGAGAAGACTCGCGCCGTCGCGGCATTTCCAGTGCCGACAGATAAGAAGGCCGTGCGAAGATTCCTTGGACTTTGTGCCTATTATCGACGCTTCGCTCGGGATTTCGCAAGGATTTCCGCACCACTTACGAATCTCACGAAGGACGCCAAGAAGTTCGAATGGGCCGAGGAGCAACAGCAGGCATTCGACGAACTGAAACGACGACTCCAGACTCCTCCTGTGCTTGGACATTTCGACCAGGATGCGGAAACAGAAATTCACACGGACGCAAGTAACGCGGGACTGGGCGCAGTACTAGTCCAAGTGCAAGAAGGCATCGAGCGAGTCATCGCCTACGCAAGTCGGACATTGTCCAAGGCGGAGAAAAATTACTCCACAACTGAGAAAGAATGCCTTGCGGTCGTCTGGGCAATAACGAAATTTCGTCCGTACTTGTACGGCAGCCCGTTCCGTGTAGTCACGGACCACCACTCGCTCTGCTGGCTTGCGAAGCTGAAGGACCCGTCAGGACGCCTCGCTCGATGGAGTCTTCGACTACAAGAGTTCAACATGGCAGTGGTCTATAAGTCAGGCCGCAAGCACAGCGACGCCGACTGCCTGTCCAGAGCCCCCGTCGAAACCCCTTCCGGCTGCAGCGACGACAATGACGACGAGTGCTTTCTAGGAGCAGTGAACACCGATGATATGGCACGACGTCAACGGGACGATCCTGAGCTGCGCGCATTAATCGAGCACCTGGAAGGGGGCAGGAGTACCGTGCCACGTGTCTTCTCACGAGTACTGCCGACCTTCGCCATCCGACAAGGTGTACTCTACAAAGAGAACTTCGGCAACAACAACACACCTTGGTTGCTGGTAATCCCGAGTGACCTTCGAGAGGAGATCTTCCAGGCTTGCCACGACGACCCGACATCCGGACACCTTGGTTACAGCCGGACACTGGCCCGTATTCGTGAAAAGTATTACTGGCCGAAGCTCCCCAAGACCGTCCACCTATACACACGATCATGCCACGACTGCCAGCGACGCAAGAAACCGCCGACGAGGCCGGCCGGACTTCTGCAGCCTATTTCTCCTCCAACTACACCCTTCCAGCAGATCGGAATGGATCTACTTGGTCCTTTTCCGCCTTCGACGTCGGGGAACCGCTGGATCATCGTCGCCACAGATTATCTCACGCGGTACGCCGAAACGAAAGCTCTTCCTTCAGGGACTGCTATGGAAGTCGCCAAGTTTTTCATCGAGTCCATCGTCCTCCGGCACGGCGCTCCCGAGGTTCTGATTACAGATCGCGGATCTTCGTTCATGGCCCAGCTGACGCAAGAGATCCTTCGTCTCAGTGGCACCGGCCATCGTCGAACCACTGCATACCACCCGCAGACCAACGGACTGACCGAGCGACTCAACAAGACAATCGCCGATATGATCTCTATGTACGTCGACGTAGAGCACAAGACGTGGGACGAGGTGCTGCCCTACGTCACGTTCGCCTACAATACGGCGGTTCAAGAGACCACTGGATTCACCCCTTTCCAGCTGGTACATGGTCGGAAGGTAACGACCATGCTGGACGCCATGCTGCCCCATGAGCCATCTGACAACGAGAGCGACGACGCCCAGGCGGTTGCTCAACGCGCCGAAGAAGTTCGCCAGCTCGCCCGACTCCTGATTCAAGACCAGCAACGCGTCGACGCCGGCCGCTACAACCTTCGTCGCAGGGACGTCCACTTCCAGCCCGGAGATAGGGTGTGGGTATGGACGCCCATCCGTCGCCGCGGCCTCAGTGAGAAACTGCTGAAACGGTACTTTGGACCATACAAGGTACTTCGTCGCCTCGGCGAGCTGAACTACGAGGTGATGCCCGACGGAACACGAACATCGTCACGCCGCCCACCACGACCTGAGGTCGTCCACGTCGTGCGCCTGAAGCCGTACTACGCTCGATAGGACTGTGGACCTTTTGTGCTCCAAAAGACTCTTTAGTTTATCGTTCTTTTTTTATTTTGATTTGTTTTACACTGCATCGGGGCGATGCACTTTTAAAGGGGGGAGTAATGCCGCGCGCAAGGCTGAGAAAGCAACGCTCGGTCACGGTCCTCCAGAAAGTTCCCGTTTATTCATGTACCGCACGTAACTTCTATCATTTATCCCTCCTTTTGTTTTCTAGAAAGTGCGTGTTCATTCTCGCCCCGATCACACGACGCTCGAACCGCTTTCGCCGAATCTTCGAGATAGCGGCGCACTCTAGATAAGAGGCCGCCCGCGACCTTGTCGAGTCAGTCTCGCCCTAGCGCTCGATTCTGCTGACACGCCGACTTCGACGCCCGCGACGCTCTGCTTTCTTCTGTTTCCTTCTTTATTTTTTTGGCACAAGTTCGCCACATTAAACGTTTATTTCTTTCTGTTTATCTATTGTTTTTAGTCACCACCCGTGACAATATACCTGTTCTGGGACAGAAACGACACAGGGGGAGGCGGCTGTTCAGGAACGACGCCTTGCACTGACGAGCGCGGTTTGATGCGCATATTTGACATGCCGACGCTGCAGTGCAGGTTTTGTAGGGTGCTGAAGGATTAATTGCTACGATCATTGAACCTTGAGCACAGCCAAGGAACGCTATAAAATGTGAGATTACACTATTGTTGTCTATACGTTTTAATCTCAGACGATCATTACCAAATTTGGCTAACATAATAAAAAAAGACGAGTAATAAATCATGAGTGTATTCTATAGTGTCACCATTCCACATTTTTTACACGGTCTATGTCAAAGGTGTAATAAATACGACATACACCCATTCTACATGATATTTCTACCTGCAGGGTGTAGGAAAGATGAAGGAAGTATGTAAATGGCCATTATTCCCTTGTTACACCTATATATATATAGATTTGAAAAGCGTGTAAAAATTGTGTAAGAAGGGTGTAGCAAAGGTGCTCATTCAAAACTACACACTTTTTACATGAATACAGGTGTGGAAATATTTAGTGTGTAGGCTTATTCTGTTTCATAATGGGCTTCATTCGCATAAATGATTTCAAATCAGATGATAAAACCCAGCGGTGTTCTGACATTTCTTACGAAAGCGAACTACTCGCAGTTATGTTGAAGGAGAAGCGTTACCTCAAAAACGCAGTCGAATGCGAACGTGAACGATAATTGTTGGTTCATCCAGAGCGAAACGCCTAGCTCTATTATTCTTCAAAATTTTTCTAAACATATAATTTTGGAGAAAAAAAAATACTTATACAAAATATTGGCCTGGAGAACAGATAAAACTTTTATAAATCATATCAAGCCTATATAATCTTTGATGTGGTTTTATATGACATCATACGTTACTTGAACAGATCCACATATCTTTACACAAAGGATAATTTTAGTTTTATATGTATATGCTAAATATTTATAACACGGGGTGCTGACGCGATCCTTGTAAATATATGAAGCGAACGCTACCTTTGTTAAATTTACTTCAAATTCAAATATATCTTGAGCAATCTGTGTCGTTACATTAATGTTTTTGTCTTCCGAAAACAAAATTACTGTTTTCTTGATGAAATCTTCATAGGCTTCCACAGCGCTGTCCTTTTCCTTTTGTGCCTCAGAAAGTTGATACGAACTGGGCACAAATTTTGCAGGCTCAATCTGAAAAATATGAAAAATAACCAAATCCAACATGGTAGATAAAATTTTCTTCATAAAACAGTTGTTCTCTTAGAAGCACTTCCTGAAGCAAAATATTGACCACTAATACTTTTCGTAAGGGATTCAATCGTCTAAAAATTACACCCAATAGACGGTGTGCGAAATGCAGAGCGCCATCTACTACCGCGCCGAGAACTACATCCGCTATATTGGTTGCGGCGAGAAAGTGAAGAAAGCGACCGGACTTGCGAAGGAGAGGCGGCTGCTCCCTGCAAGAGTTACAATGCCAAGGAATGTTGCATTCTCCCGTGTAAACAGCGGGAACATGACACACAGGTAACCAAGGTTCCGTTTTCTTTATTTATTTATGTTTGCTACTTTTCATGCAGCTTTTTGCAATACATAATCAGCGAAACGGCGAAGAAAGAGGTAATTCTCGTATGATGCGGAGCTATTTGCATCTACTGGACTGACACCCGTCTTACTGAAAAGACTGTAAGGGCGCAGGCGAGCTCGTGGTAGAAATCACGTCGTTTAACACCTAAGACTGCTGCAGGAAAGAAAAAACATTTAGTCGAGTGAACAGACATAGAAGGTAGCGTCCCCTTCTGTGTCTGTTCCTTCGAGTAAAAGTTTTTTTCTCCTTTTTTGTACCCCAGATTTAGGTGTTAAACGACTAGAATGCCCGTCTTACACCTGGGTCAGGTGCTAGACGGGTGTCAGTTCAGAACAAACTCCTTTAAATGGTCGGCGAATCAGCCCACGCCAATAAGCGCAATATCGCGAACTAATCTCCCGATTCTTTAAAGGAGTTGGTTCTGAAGGTCTTTGATGTGCCCGTCTGACTTGGGTATTACTGTCGCACTAAAGGCCTTCCACAAACGTTTCTAAAGGGTCATCGAGTCGGCTTGCGATCTTATGTCTTCTTGTGCTCATCGGCGGGTGTTGGCTCTTAAAATGTTAAAATGCGTTCGCTTTGAATATTTTTATAGTGCCCGTAAAGCAAATGTCTTTGTCTCGATCTACGAAATATTTTACCAAATTAAGTGTCTGAATTAGCTTTTTTGGTGCATGTTATAGCCAGACTGCTTTTCGCTTGATGCGACAACAGATGACCTTATATGCGCTAGAACAAGCACGTGAAAGCGAAGCAGCAAGAAGCTACAGCTTCACAAATTTATGCCACAACCATAATTCAAGACGTGCATTGTCAACAATGAGATACAGGAGCAGAAAACACGAGTTCTTTACTTAATTACCTTTAATAAATAAAAAAAAATTCTTAAGACAGCTAGAAAACAATGCGTAGCAGTGATTCCAATACTTGTCTTGGGTTCAGTAAAGGCAGATTCACACAAAGGACCCAATCGCGAGTTTTGTCAGCCAGTCGTGTACCACGTGACCCCTATATCTCCAATTCATGCGATCCCCGCCTGGATCGCGGACGCGCGAACTAAAATGGGTGAGCGCGTTTTCACTCGCGGATTCCTGGCGGGTGATTGTCTTGAAATGCGTTTAGCCTGGCAATTTACAGCATCCTATTTTTTATTTTTTTTTTACAAAAAAAAAAACCAAAGATGGCGCATTATTCTGTTTTGTGTTCTCGCTGGTTCATCTTATCGCGCGAATCTTGGTACCACGAGTAAAATCAGCTGCAGAAACTTTGCCTGGCTGAGGCGACGCAAAATCCGGTACTCCTCCAGGTCCGTGTGAAGATTCAAGTAGCTTCCGTCACAACTCGTCTAGCACGCCGTGATCTTTTTTGCACTTCCAATCAACTTTTCATCCAGCTAGCAAGTCCTTTTTTGTGACGGTGCTGTACCCGAGTGTTGTGTGCAAGCACGGAGTGCCAAACGGCCCTCCGCAAGTCCAAGACGTCGTCGCTTCTATGCCGAAGCCTTCTCGTGCTGGACCATGCTTGTGTCACTGTTATGCCTTGGGTTAGTAAAGATAGTGGCGGTTTGCGCCAAGTACATCACGGTGTATTTTCTCGCTCTGTACGTAACAGCGGCTCACGGCGATTCTTTTTCACGGTAGCGACGTGGCCATAGCAGTGAACGTCTATTTCGCCCTTGGACAATAGTGTCACACTGTGATGCTGGAACTCTGCGGCGCAGTAGGGTCGCGAATAGGTTCAGTCCCTCCTCACTGTCATTTGCTGGTCGTCTCCTTCGGGTGCATGCGCTTGAGAGACGGACTTTCCGCGGACGTGTCGTCAGGTGATCGCTCCGTCCGTTGATTCATCCGTTTTATGAATCGGTCATACACCAGTTTTGTAAAAAACTACACTTCTAAAATCAAGCAGGTAAGAATTTAGAATGTATGTATGTAGAAAGGAAACCATTACAGATTGCTACAGCGTGTCTGTTCGCTCTAAACTCAGTCACAAAAAAGCGATCTTACTCTCGCTCTTGTTGAACACAAATTTTGATTCCATTACTTGATTTGGTTCATCACAGAAGCTAGAACTTCAATATTGGCGGCAGCACAAAAGTGACCTGATGCTAAAGCCGCCGAGTGGATTAGTGAAGCCAAATTTATATCGCAACCTCTCTTTTTTTCTCTTTTTTTTCATGGCCGAGATGAAATTTTTGTTTATTGCAAAGGGATTCCGTTGATTGTTTTAAAATGTCGCGTAGTACAACACCAATACCGAAATTCAGTCTTTCTACCAGGATCAGATAAATATTCGTTTTCCGGCAGGACGTCAGCGATTTGTGCACTACTTCTTTCGAAGTTATCTAAAATTGATTCGACCTGTTCGTAAAACCTCAAAAATAATACCGAGGTTGCAGTTTGCTTGCCAGGAATTCAGAAATCTCCGTCAATCAAGGCTTTCGCCAGTAAGAACCTCCCGAAAATAAGCAACTTTGATTCGCATGAATGGGTTTGAAACTAGGATGGGGATCGATATATTGTTTTACCGCTAAAGAGTACGACGTCTCGCACCATCACGTCGAAAAGAAAGTAAAATAAAGTGTCATCAAATAAGGCACGCCGGCCTAGTTCTTCGTCTAGGTTGACTGATCGCAAAGTTTCTGCATCTCAATCACTGAGGTAAAGCCTTCTAAATGCCAAGAGCCCGAAACAAACATGATGCTACATGCATGGCAACGCGCACAGTGTTACAAGGCCTCCTAGCAGTTTCATATATTTTTTATTGAGTCGTTTTGTTTTCAACAAATCCGACAGGTAACGATTACGTTGCTTTACTTAATGCAAGCTTACATTTTCAAATATGGGTGTAGTTTGCAAATATCACACAGCAAAGAGTAATATTTAGGACGCTACTTACGTAAATGGCTAGCTGCGACGTGTTAAAAAGATGCGGTGAGAGATCAACGCTAAAAATAAACGACATGTCTGCTCCAACTCGTATTTTTCGATATATTTCTTTCCAGTCGATAATTTCATTTGAACCAGGTATCATCGGCCATTTAGGGATGCCAAATGTTTCCAAGGTTTTTCGTAGCCGGCCTATTTCTTCCGCTGGTTGGGAAGAATCTGCATATAGATAACAGATTATCATTAATGAAGGAGAGAAACTAAATTGTGTATACGTTTAGCAATGGAGCTTTCCTTTAAAATTAGGAGAGACAAATAATTAGTAAAGTGCGATTTCATGAAAACATGTGGATGTGCAGAGAGATATCTGCCATCAACTTAACGGCCTTTTTCTTTCAACCTCGTTTTTTAAACTTAAGGATATTAATTCTAAAGACGTACCTTCATTCATGCACGATTGATAGGCCATTGCAATTTTGTCATTGAGAGATTCAGCTTGACATGTTGGTGGGGTCATGTTGCTTAAGATATCTGTAAAAGGCGTAAGAAAAGAAGAGCTAAATGAGGAGGTTTTATTCGTTCATGCTCCTATACGTTACAAAATGCTGCTTCTAAAAATTCATTCAGCACGTAATGTAAGAGCTAAATTATAAGGTATTATTCGTTCCTGCACACAATATTTAAAAATGCTGTTTTTATAATTTCAGCCAGAACGTAATGTATTAAAGGGCAACTCCGATTAATTACTAAAAGTCTGGGATTACTGGTGATTATCATGTCAACACTACTAATAAACGGTTTTATGTCAATAATTTTCCGCGTTCGATTGTCGTCATTGAGATTTTTTTTAATCTTACAATTATGGCATCGAGCTTTGCGAAGTCAAGAATGAAGGAAAAAGTCCCATTTTATCCTCGAAACTTCACCGGGACAAAGAAGCATCTGATTCATTGGCGGTCTGTGAGAGAACACTAGACCCAAACTTGAACCAGTATTCGCCTCTGCAAAGTTATGAACAATCCAAACCGATATCCTCTCATGACCCTTTAAATTTTTCTAAATTGTCTCATCCATAGTTTTCTTTATGCTTAATGTACTACGTTGTTAAAGGGCAGCTCCGCCGTCAGTTTGAGCGTTTGTATCGAAACATAATTTCAGAAAGGGTACTAAAAACTTCGCCTAAGGCGCAGCGGTTAAATCATGAAAAACCTGTTTCCATAATTTATAATTGTCAAAATACGATTAAATCGATTTTGAAATTAACTGGCCCCTTGATTGGTTCGCCATTCGGAAGTGACGTCGCGTATGGTATAAACATTCGCACGTGTGCAGTTTGAGCTTGGCCTGCTGACAGCAGGTCACTGTTCTGCGTTTGTGCCGCATATCGGAATGGACTTATCAGGCTCGTCTGAATCAAGCAATGATCAGGATGTGCTCCTAGATTTCGAGGACGATAACCTAGACAATAACCCGTTCTCATACGATCCACCGGCATCTCCATTAAGCGAACCGCCAGCGGTATTCGCGATTCGCCGCCATGTGGACCCAGCGTCCGCTTCCGAAGCGGAATGGTAAGGCAGATTTTGTTGCTAGCACGCCAAAAAAAAAAAAAAAAAAAAAATAGAAAAAAAATTGATCAACGTATTGCCTTTTAATTAGAAGCACTTTTTTTATACCTCAGGGTCTGATAATAGACGGTTTTAGTAAACCGTGTTTTCAAGCAACGCTTCTCTAGCAGGAGATCGCGCTGTGTCCTGTCGGTTTCCTTTCACATTGTCCTCGTCTTTGCGGTGTTTTGTTTTTAATAATTTCTGCAGTCCAACTACCCCAAATTTCTACGTTAATCAACTGTATTTCTTTTGCATCGAGCACTTTTCAATGTTTTAATTTGACGGCGCTGTGTCCTGTCGGTCACCTTTTACTTTGTCCTCCTCTCTGTGCCGTTTTGTTTTTAATTATGACTGCCACTTCCAAGCGTGCTCTCACGTGCTCCCGGAGCGGTAGCCAGCCTCTGAAAGCTTTCTACTAAAAATCGAACAGTCGACAGCACCAACAAGCTACAAAGAAAGCTCCCTCACCAAGGCACTCACCAACATGTGACGTCACGGCAACGTCAGCGCCATCGTGGCAGCCGCCATGTGAACGCTCTTGCTCACTGTTGCAAGTAGAGCGGCAGCAAGTGATTTGGCCGTGTGCCCGTAAATGTCAAGATTAATTTTATTCTAAGAACATCCTTATTTTGGCGAGATATTTTGTAGATATGGTCAGGAAGGAAACCCAAATACATGGTGAAACATTTATAAAAATCGGTGACCATCAAAATTGCGGGGGATTTGCCCTTTAAAACGGTTTGCGCAATCATGGAATTTTATATCCCAGATCATTTCCTCACGTTCTTGCGCAATGGAAACCATAGATAAAGCCACCCTCTCACACCAGTAGCTTTGACAGCGCAATTTACTGAGCACGAAACGGAGTATAGGAAAATATAAGGAGTATTCACTGGCGGCCATATCTGTTTGCGTGGTTGCTCAGCGCGTGCTGACGGCGAGCTTCCACAGTTCTTTTGCATTGTGCAAAGAGTGCCGGTCGTAGCGGCCTATTGATGTGAGCTCGTTCTGAGCATGCGCTCTAAACAGCACCCACAAATATGGCGTCCAGTGAATACTCCCCTATAGGAAACGGAGTATAGTCATCGTCCCTACATGAGAAACAGGCGAAAACAATGAAAAGTTTGGTGTGCTGTTTGTGCGCGAAAGTTGCCGCCTAAAAATGGAGTACAAAAATAGAGATGAGCTGCGATCGGCTTGCAGATCTCTCCCCTTTGTCTGCCAATTTTTACTCTTGCATCGTGGCTAGCAGAATAGCAGAAAACTTTTGCATCTGGATAGCAGAATATTTCACTGGAGCAGAAAAAAAATTAAGGCAAATAAAAATTACGCGCTGCGTGAGACAATTCCATCTCTTAAAGAAAAGCTGAAGAGGTTCTTGAAAAGCAAAAGAAAAAGGAGTTAGAGTTGAATTTTACAGTATTTCATTACATGAATCTGAATATCACGCTCGTTTTCCCCAAAAGTGCAACTAAACGCGAAAAAAAAAAAAAAAAAACACGAAAAACCTCCGACCAGATTGTTACGTCATCTTTCAGCCGCTAAGGACGTGTCACTCCTGTGAGCCGCGCGAGCAAAAACAAGCTTGCCAGGTATATTCCTCCACACGGACACCGGTCGCAACGTCTTCTTCTAATCCTTTTAAGAAAAAAAAGAGTGTGCGTGCATAGCTGTAATAGGCGCTGAAGATGCGCGAGAGCGGAGATTCCGAAAAAACGCCTTCTATGACGTCACGCTCCGGGAAGGAAGGGCTTCAGCGGTACTTTTAAATAATTTTCTGCAGTCTCTGTGCACCAACTGGAAAAATAATCTCGATATTCGTGATCCTGGAGTGAAAATACATGTCAACGTGACCTAGGTATGGTAGTGTTAAAGTTGGAAACATTTAATGTTTCTTTTGGAGGCTTCTCAATAGAGAGCAAACCTGAGACATCACACGGCTTTTCCCTTAACCTTCATACAATAACTTTTATATTTATTATTAAAAATCTGTAGAATTTCTAGCTGTAAGTTAAATATACTTCTACTTTAGTCACACGAATATAGCTCTGTTAAAGATCGAAATTACCTTTAAGTCTCTTGGCCAGTTCCTCTCGTACTGACCATATATGTCCATAGCTAGGCAAATATGGCGGAATGGTGTTGTTCTGCTTCCAATTTTTGCACACGTAATCATAAAAATCATCACATGGATCTTTATTTCTGTCAATCGTATGGCTAAGCATTATGCCTGTAACAGTATAAAAAATGAAAGCCGTTTACAAATCCCTGTAACGCCGAATTGGAGCGCAGCTCTTGAGGAGGAGTAGGGAAGGGTACTAAGGGGGGTCACGTCACCTGCGGGTAGTCACGTGACCCCGGGGGGGTCACGTGACCTCGGGGGGGGGGATCACGTGATCTCGGGGGGGGGGGGGTCACGTGACCTCGGGGGGGGGGTCAAGTGACCTCGGGGGGGGGGGGTCACGTGACCCCCCCGGTTATGCCGACGGCGACGCCGACGCCAACGCCGACGCCGACGCCGCTCAGGCTGGAAACGGGCCGCTAAGAGCTGCGCTCTAATACATTTCAAATAATATAAATGTGGAGTGGTTACCCCGCGGCACGAAACAAGTCCGCTCTTACCCATTTCTCTACACTCAGGCGTCTTGCATATATTCTCATGGAGATCCGTATTCAAGAGATCTGAAATATTGAAGTCGAGCAGTTTATTTAGAGAGATTTTCAAATGCTAATAAACTTTGGAAGCAGCCGTGCTTCGAAAGATAGTCTGGCCACCATGGATAAAAACGCTTTGTTTAGACGCTAGTCTGAAAACCGTGGGTACGCCCCAGAAGCGCTCGACTGTCAGACGATCTACCCATACCAGCAGCAAGATGGCGGCGGCCAGGAGCCGCACTTCCTCACGTCTATACATACAGGACGTTTTACGAACGACTGACTGTGTATAATTGAAAGGGCAATTAAAATGAAGAAATTACTACCCGGGATAAGGGTCCGGGGAGTACGTCATGTCGGGAATAGAAAGTGACAATTAACAAGTTAATTACTTCAAAATTCTTACTTTCGGAAATACCAGCTTTTGCTGGCACATTTCAATTGCAAATATGTTGCCGCCATGTAGAATGTGCCATCGCTCTTGTTTCAGTATAATATCCGTTATACTGAAACAAATGTAGAAGAAAAACCCGCAGAGAGCGTGTCGTTCCTGCGACCACGTGACCCTTAAATATTGTGACGTCGCCAGATCGGCTTGCGGTCACTCACTACCAAAGCTGCATAATAGCTGTAGTAGCAAGTAATCATCATGCCAGGGGTGGGAAGGGGGGTCTACAGGCCTCCGTCTGCGAATGATGCTGGCGTTGATGAAAGGACAAAACGTCGGTAAATATGGGCCTGTGCGGCGTTGTGTCACCTGTGGGCCCCTCCGTGGGAGTTCCACGAAAGATGGAGTGAGGAGGTACTGCCCTTACCCCTTCCGTTCGTCTTCCGTGGTCTTTTGGGGTTTGAAGCGCCATCTAGATTTACGTTTCGAAACTGTGTTTTCCATCGAGTAGAGTGACTGTATAGACCTTTTCATCTCAGTACTTGCATGATCGGTGGATAGAGGGCTCTGACGCCCTGCCCACCATTAGGTTGTTTCAATTTGGTTGGTTTTTGTTTCAACGTGCACGCGGCTGCATTACTGTTTTAGGTCGGTCTCGCTTAAGTTTTGAATCCAAAAGTGTCTTTGTAGCATAGAACTAGGTATCCAGTTTTTTTATTAATCCGAAAAAAATTTGAAAAACACTCGCCAGTAAATGTTTCCTCAATTCAGGTTTATCAGAAAAACTAAGAATTTCCATGTCACAACGGCAAAATAAAAGGAAAAGAAAGTTTTTGATTTAAAGATCTATTTTATAAGAGCACCGTGTCGGTGGTCCAGGAGAAGCCACATTAGTCTCGCCACGTGATCAAAGCTTCCTTGTTACACCGAAGTGCTGCGTCTTTGTGCCTTCGCCCGCTTAATTAACAATCAACAATCGACACCGCGGCAAAGTTTAGAAGGTGTCACGTGCATACATTAACTGCATCATATATCGAGAACGAATTAAGTTCTGGATCGTCCAGCTGTTATTATTGACTATTAATCATGGCCATGTTCCAAACCTAATTGAATGGATTACATGACAGCATAAACAGGGCAACGCTGTGGAGAAAGCTAAGTTCTCGAACGCAAAAGTATGAAATCGCAAGATTGAAAGTTTCTTCGAACGCGATTCATATGGTGGAGTGCATTCTGCCGCCATCCCCGCCCCCGTACCCCTATCCCCCTCTTCCGTCGCCACTGGATCAGGCTCGTTTCTGGACTGCGAGTGCCGCAAGTAACAAATATAGTCGTCATAGTAAAATAAAACGTTGCTCCCAAGGTACATATGTCTTCACGCAAATTGCACTTGCGAAACACACACGCACGGCGTCGATTCTTCTTCGGTACCCAAGCGTGCGAAGGCACGGAGAAGGAGCGTGCCAAGGAAGCTTTGATCACGCTGCGAGACCAGCGAAACCTGTTTTCGACGGGTTGCGTCTTCTTCATGTGGCGCTGCGCTGTATACTAAGAGGCATGTCCCACCGTTTACAAAAGGTTTAATTAAAGGTTATTCGGCAAATGGTGACGAACGAGTAGAAACCGTGTCTTTAGCTCGCTGCCACCAGCCTCTGCAACGCTCCAAAAAGGCGATTTCCCGACATGCAAGATGGCCGTTCGGTGGCCGCCCATGCGGCTGCATACGACGAAGCGGGATGCACAATCTAGCAAATGTCACAGAGATCAGTAGCCACGGCATTTCAAGATCTCTCGTCGAGGTCATTCTTGAGAAAACTAATATTTTTAGTTTGCGGTTAATATTGGTCCATATCGGTTATCGGTAAATAATTTACGCTTACGGTTACGGTTTTCATAAATTTCAAACAACTGTTTCGTTCCAGTTACGGTTACTGAAAAAATTGCGTTCCTATACGGTTTTCGGTTTCGGTTACGGTTTGAGGCCCTTGTTACCATGGGAGTCACTCCAAAACGGTGGCGCGTAGAACGACGGGAGGCGGACCGTGGAGCGAGAAGGGGGGGGGGGGGGGGGTAAAACTTGTGGAACCAGCGTCTATGGGCAGTTCCGAAACTGAGCAAATCTAGTAGTAATGCTGCTCGCTACCTTCGCCCTCTGCGGAGGTTGACGTCGCTTCCTGGTGACTCCCGCTATTATTCTGGCAATTAGTTTTGGCACCCAAGTCCCCACACTGCCTACATTTGTCAAAGAAAAAGGAGCGGTGCAGAATTTATTTTTAAGAATTTTGGAATGAATGTGGCCTATTTCAACGATGAGCAGCAGATATTTAACCAGAATGCGGCAGCTAGAGTGAATAGTTCGGAGGTTAGTCAGTGGGTTAGTATAATTAATTCGCTAACTAGCACTTTACACTCATAACTTAACATCTGCCGTTGTCGGTAACATTATTCCGAAGGAATATATATATATATATATATGTGTGTGTGTGTGTGTGTGTGTGTGTGTGTGTGTGTGTGTGTGTGTGTGTGTGTGTGTGTGTGTGTGTGCGTTTACCTCCAACGACCTTTTTTATAATATTTTCAGTCACTGGCGAAGCTTCCCGTACATTAACATTTAATAAGAAAGGAGGTAAACATTGATTAGCGAGTATACTTTAGCAGCAGGGTCGTGCAAATATACTCAAGGAAATGCAAATACTGGGATATATTAAAATAGTAGCTAAAATAGTGATACTAAGATATATCTGTAAAAATGTATCGCGATACGTATCGGAAATACATTTTAAATAGAGGCAAAATGTCTTTGGAAATACAAATATAGGAATACATTTTAGGGAGGGCAGAAATACAAACACAGAAATGCTGACACTGCAATACATTTTTCAAATTTGTTTGAGGCGCCAACTGAGATGAAGTTTGAAGTGGAAGTTTTTGATTTAGAAGTGTTTTTCCCGTAGGCTTGGCACTTCGCATTGAAGGTTGTGGTTTCGGACAACGAGGAGTCTTCAATGGACTAAAAAAAAAACGTTCCATCGAGAATTGACCGCGGTCCCATCTCTGACACCCTGTCCGTTTGACGAGTGATGCGAAAAGACTTCGACCTCTAAATAAATTCTATGTCACCCTAAATCCCATCAACACGTCACCACGCCCCTCTCCAATAAGGACGCCCTTGTCAACATTGATCACGTGACGTCACGGTGGAATGAACTGGTATTTTTATCTGCAGGTGTGGTCTTGGAACATGAAACTTTACCCACGCTGCTGTATGAAAGGACAATACATGCTTTCATCGTAGGTGACCTCGTTGAAGATCGTACTGGCATTGTCATTTGGAATTTTCGAGAATAGAGGAGCCACCTCAAGCATTCTAGAACACATGTCTTAAGTTACGGTTAAAACAACGATCGGTGGCATGCCTGTTTTGAAGGTCCTTCCGGCCGACCCTCCACCCCCGACGCATGCCGACCCTCCGCCTCCGACGTTTGCTCTACTGACGTCTAACCCCTGGTTAACTCAGTTGGTAGAGCGCTCCACATGTAATGGAGAGGTCCCGGGTTCGATACCCGGACCAGGCGGATTTTTTCGGTCGCTCACCAGTCACGTAGCTGTGTTTGGAGATTTGTGTTTGTCCTTTGTTCCTTTGTTCCTCTTCTCCAGGGATTATTTTCGACATATCTATACGTTGTTTGGACATTTGAGCTTATGTTGTTTGCGACCCACATTTCCTTTAGCACTGAGAGAGGTCCTCTGACACGGCGGCCGTTGATGAATTCAAATAGGGAGAACCTCATACTTGCCTGAGGAACCTCGTGGTACACGAAGAGAAGTGGGCTAAATATTCGTCCCGAGAATGAGGCTTGTCCTTGCACATTCTTTTAAGCTTTTGATTGAGGGTCCCGTTAATGCTTTGGACTAGCCCTTTCCCTTATCGAATAATTCCGACATGTCAACGTGTATTATATCAACATGCTCACAGTTAGGAACGAACGGATAGGTACAATGTAATAAAAAGCACAGTTTCGTATCCACTAACTTGCCCTTCAAACACACATGCTCCTCGGGGTTTACCTTTCGGCTGGAGTACCAGTCGAGATATTTGTACAACGTTATATAAAACAATCACATAAATTAAACGGGGCGATAGCTTAAAATGCTAGAAACGCCGGATTTGTGAATCGGAAGCACAACAGAGCGTTTTCAAACAGACGTAAATATTCCCGTACGAAGTGATAAATTTAAAATATGTCCAGCAAATTATATGTTGAAAAAAAAAAATTAAAAGAAGTAAAGTTCAACACACCTTAAAAAAAAAACTAAAAAAAAACTCGGAATTGCATTTGCCTTAGCAGACAGTTTCAGCTTCATACTACGAACGCTTTTCTTTATTTCAACTTCGTCAATGCGGATAAAAGATAGAAATTCGGATGTGCCTAGGAACGTTGAGCTTTCGCCATGGGCTGCTACAGACAAAAAACAGGATTTAAAATATTCTGCAAACACGTTGGCCATTTTACTTACATCACTTGAATCACCAGAGCCATTTTGTATCGGGACGACACTACCAGCTCGTTTCTTTTTGGCGGTGCACATTTCCAAACGATGCTGGGCCAGCTGGTATACATATCGGAATCAAGCCTAGCCAAATGCAAACCTTCGTCTTGTCTAAAGAGCCCCTTTGCCGAAGCACGGCCCTCACTAAATTGGGCGTACTATTTGTTCAGCCCAGATTTTTGAAAAAGTCAGCGATAATAAAGATTACGTCACAAGCAGCTAGTCAGATCAGCTCAGCTTAGCTTAGGCACATAGCTGTCAATCCCGCTCGATACGATTTTTGTAAGAGCTTCAACATCTGAATTAACTCACTCGTCATTCAGGATCGGCTTGCAGTCTTAGAACTGAAGGTATTTTTGCATATTAAAGGGGCCCTCCGGAGCGTTATGCGATGGTCTATTTATGGCGGTAACTCAATCTACAGGCCCTAAGGATCCAAAAAATCATAAAATTACGGTCATGCGCGGCGAATTTCCCAATTAAAATTGCTATCAAAGTCCCCGGCACGCCCCCCTTTCTGAGATGATCCCGGAAAACGGGAGGGGCATCTCTTTACGCGTCAGCCAAACGCAAGCGAAGGATTCCGGCGTCACTGCGCGTCACCAACGCGGCCGACCGCCGACCCGCGGAGGAATCTCTCGAACACACGCGGACCGTTGTCGAGGAGCCCGGACTTTGTGCTCGGCAGTCGTCGTTCGTCGCACCGCACCATCTCGCTGCTACTGCAAAACGCAGTCGCATTCCACAGATGACAAGGAAAAGTTTGACTCGTTGACGTGGGAGGATCGCAAAGCTGGCTTCGGAGCCGGGATCCACGGGAAGAAGGAACACGTGTCCCGCAAACGCACGCCTGCAGACGCCGCGGGAAGCAGACGAGCCGACGCGCCGACGCATCACCCCCTAGCAACAAGCTTGCGGGGAGAAAACATAGTTCACTGGTTTTGGAGCGATCATTGCGGACAATGTTTCCCGCACCACAATCAGTTTACGTTTTTCTCAAACTCTAATTTACAACAAGCTTAAAAAGTGTTGCTATAATAACGTTCGCATTCACCGCGAGATGCGGCACTTCCATTGGTCAAGTTTTAGCGATGGGCAGGGAATGGGGGATTGTCTTCCAAGAGAAAATAGTCCCGATATATTTCTACTGCCATCTGTTTAATAAGCAGTTTCGTAATCTAAAACTTTGTATACATATTAACTTGCACCTACTACGCAATATAACAACATAAACAGACGATCGCAGAAAGCTCCGGAGGGTCCCTTTAAGGTCAACGCCACCATTCTCTATAAGAAAAACCAGCATGAAAATCAAACTGACCAAGCTGGTAAATAAGCTGGTCGATCTGGTGAATGTGCGCGCGCCAAGGTCGGCTTAGGCTGGAACGAGGCCACGTCTTGTTCTTTGTACTCTCGTTTTTGGTAGACGACCGGACGCGTCAGGCGCGCTGCAAGCTAGCTTTGTGTGCGAGAAAAGAGAGAGAAAGAGAGAGTGGTAGGAACGGAGAATTTGAGACGCGTTTGGCTGTCTTGGGCAGAATTTCGAAGGGACGGCTGTGTGCGCGTTGTTTGGAGACTACTTGAACGGGGGTGCAAGCAAAGCGGGTTTTGAGGAGACAGCGAGCGGCAGTCCGTTCAGTGCGGTAAGATGCCGGACGTCCCGACTGAGGTGTCGCTTCGTGTCTTCGAACGTGTGCGTGCTCGTGAATGACGGTGGTGCCGAGGAGTATCGCCAATGCCATCCAAGCCACACGGATTTCCTCTCCTCTGCCGACCACGCAAGTTACCGCGTCGCCCCCATCACTGGCAGGACCCAGGTTCGCCCCCTCATCCGTGTAGTATTTTCTTTTGCTATTGCCTGTTTTTAGCCTGTTCCTAGTATTTTTCGTGTTGGAAGATAAGCAATCTGGTTTTATTAACATTGTTGGCTTTGCACCCTAAACCACTGTCTGTGCGTCGGTTAGTACTGTGTTAGCGCCGAGGATATGTAGCATCTGAGTTCGAGTGAGGCGGCCGCAAGTACGAAAAAAATAAATTGGATGCCGACTTGGCTTTTCTGAAGAACTTGGCTTGTTTATCTTCTGTATTAATTTAAAGAGGTTAAAATGGCTGGGAAGTCCACCAGCATGACCAGTTTAACCACCATGACCAGCATGCCAAACTGGGCATGCTGGGGCAATAACCCAGCTTGAAGCTGGGACTAGATCAAGCAGCATAGCAAGCATGCCAAGCTGGGCATGCTGGGCCAATAACCCAGCTTAAAGCTGGGACCAGATCAACCAGCATGACCAGTATAACCAGATCAACCACCATGACCAGTATGACCAGATCAACCAGGATGCCAAGCTGGGCATGCTGGGGCAATAACCCAGCTTGAAGCTGGGACCAGCTTAAACGGGTTTTTTCAATAGGGTTGTGCAGTAAGTCTTCATTTAAAGGGGCGGTGCAACAATTTTATGATTAAAAGAATTTGCATCTCGTCATTTTTACGTTGTTTATCGTGTGCCGAAGGATAGAGAAAACACCTTCTTCATTAAAAATTTCGCGATTCCGCTGCATAATCGCAAAGCAAAAGTTATGCTTTTTCCCCCACCTGCAGCCCCAAGCGGCAGCCGAAGGAACCACGGCTAAAAGATTACGTAACCTCGCTCGGCTCTAAGCTGCAGCATAATGCCCTCTGATGTCAGCAGAGAGAGGGAGAGAAAGCGTCCTCCGAGATAGCACACGGGAACCTACACGGCACTCCGAATGACGTCACTAGGAGGGGGACCAGGTGTGACCCTGAAGGCTGGGAGTGAGTTGAGGGGTGCCCGAAATGCCAATATTTCTCTTTTTTTTTTAAGCAGCAACTAGGACACGCAGGCGAAATCGGTTTTCTGTTCTTTACTTCAGAAGTGTCAGAGGGCAACTTCAAGAAATCTTTGACCGAAGTCCGGAAATCGTTGCACCCCCCTCTTAAAGGGTTGGCGATAGAGAAAATGAAAAAAAGATTGGTGAAGACACTAATGCAATGTCGAGAATATTTCCCGCTGAATTCTGGATGGTGACGCGTTGTTCAAATTCCTTAAGATAAATAAAATCCAAAAGACTTAAGACTTTCAGGCTGCTGACATCATGCGCCAGCGAGTTATACCCTGCCAGCCAGTCAATGATTTGGTGGTTAGATTCCCAATATATTTGCACATGACTCCTCGTTACGTTCGGATTTTGTTATAAATTTTTAAAATGACGTGAACAACTTCCGAGTCAGTGTGCTTAGCCAAAAATAGTAATTTCGAAGGAAATAATTAAGCCCGTCGCACGACGTAACCCAGATCCATACACATTCCGAGTGCGACTCACAGTTATATGTTCTCGAAGCAAACAGGGAAACGTCCCCGGCCGTTAGAGCACCTCGTCTGTATCTCTGTCTAGTGCTAACACAATAACAGTATTTTCGAAATACTGAGTAACACGTAAGTAAATATTGAGAACTGGGGATACTGTCCTCGAGACAAATCTCAGTAAGGCAGAAAATGGTGAACGAATCGACTTCAGCTTTAGCCATAAAATCAAAAGGTTTTCTCCTAAGGCCACGAACGTTTTGGCAATAAAGTGTGCACTCCATATCGCCTTATTGAGGGTTCACATCATCCGATTCACCCGACGTTACGTCTAGAATGCCAACAAATGGGCAAAAAAGACACCCGGAGGACCAAACGTCAAGTGTTTTAATTTCATGGAAGTTATCGTTCTCGACAGGCAGATCTAAGGACGCATAACGATCATGTCTAGTTTGTGACAAGATTGTTGCATCTAACTGACTAACTGACTTGCCTATCAGAACAACCGCCAGGGAATTCGTTCACTGAAAGTTAAAGAAATCCAGAGCGTGGCGAATCTGAATAACCCTATGATCGGTTTGCAGTAAATTATATTGCTGCATTGGCCAATAAGCTCACCTAAAAGAAAATCACGAACATAGAAGCCCGGAATTACAAGTTACAATCTGCGTTGTAGAAGCTTAGATTGACTATAAATTCTTTTTGGATTTGCTTCGCAGTTATTCACCTCATTAATTACAAAACCGTCTCCCGAAAACGCAGCCACCAGCGCTTCAATGTAAGATTGTTTTTCTTTTTTTTTTAAAGATGAAACGACAAAATCGTGCTTTACAAATCATCGTGGTCTACTTGCAAATTGACGCATAATACCTTTGTTTTCAGCAGTCCTTGAGCTGGAGAATGCTGTCAAGATGAAGATCAGTGTTGCAGTCCTTCTATCCATGATAAACATTTTTTTTAACCAAAGTGATAACAAAAAGCGAATGTTGAATGAGTCCTCCTTATATATCTATAGACCGGTTTCTACGAATGAAAAAAAGCATACGTAAATTATCATCAAGTTCCTGAAATGCTCGACTGTTCTTTCATGTTTTCAGCAAAACTATCGCACAAAGAATTAACGCACCTCTGAATCTTTCACGTTTCCGCGCCAAGAAGCCACTGGAATCTATTCTTCAAAAGATCTGTTCAAAGTCCAGCGTTCGCATTCCGCTCATTTTGTTTTTGACTTGAAAGGGCAACCAGGATCTAAGGAAACATAACTTCTAAGCAGCTGGAAACATATCCGCGTTTACGCTACTTGACAGCTGCATTAACGTGGTAGGCATTCTTGGATGTAAAGGTTATTTCACGATCGTTGCTTTTTCTTTTATTATGACGTACTTCTTGCTGATATTGAGCAAATATTTTATATTTTAATATTTGTGCAGAGAGGGGAAGGTCAGAACGAATTGCATTCGAATCTAATGGTGCCGAATTGGGCCCAAAAACCTCTGACGTCGAATCAAATATTGAACACCAAATCCTTTAATTGCTGTGCGGATCAATAAAAAAAAAACACCCAGTTAAAACATGAAAAACCCTATACTCGTTTTCACCTCAAGAACCGAAGTAAAAAAAGCCTTGATCCTGGCAAAGCATTACTAGCTTCACTCTTTATGTGGAAAATTAAAATTAATGTAGGTGAATTTTAGGTTAGATACATGTGTTATCAAGACGTACACGTTTCAAACGCCAAGGCATCGCTTCTTCCTCCGACGACCAAATCTTTAAAGAAGCACTTTGCGCAGCGTACGAACAATGGGGGGAAACTTCACTTTTTCTTGAGGTGGGAAAAGGGTATCAGTGCTTAGTCTACCGGTGGTCTACCGCAAGTACGATGAACGAAGAGTACAGAGCTGTCCGGCTGAAGTTTTGCCACGCCGCTCCTCCCCCTCGCGAAGCACGCCCATATAGAGTTAAGGCTAGCCCACATGGCGCGTTTTTCAGTGCGTCTAGACGCGCGTCTCGGGTTGGCGCGCGCGCTCAGCCAGACGCGTGCGCCCAGTCAAACCACACGCAGCGCGCTTCGAGTCTGCGTTTCCGAAGCGTCCGCCCAACGTAGCCAGACGCGCTTAAGAAACAAAAGCAAATTTTAAATAGAAATCGCGCGTTAAATGATGGCTACATGCCGTAATATTTAATTTTAGTAATAGTAAGGACTCATTTTTATTACAGCAATTGCAATGAAGCTCAATTTCACTAATTTTCATCCTTTTTAGTGCGTACGCCTCATCCACGTTTCGATACGCCATTGGCATCCCCATCGCCCGCGCCAAAACATTTACAGCTGGCCGCTGGCCGCTACAGTGGTTACGTTGTAGCGATTGTTGCCGGTAGTATTAATTTTGTACCTTTGTCTCTCGGTGTCCTTGTATTCTTTACATTTGGCCTGCCAGAGTGCAGGACGCTTTTGTACTTCGCTAGGTCCTCTCTGTTCCGCTGAAGCAGCGTCAGCCTCTCCCGCGGAGCAGAGAGGATTCCCTGGACTTGTGTAAAAGGTATGATAAACTGATATCCGCGGGGGGAAGGACGTAACTACCCATGTTCGCCCTGCTGCTAGCGTTGGCGGGGCCTGAAAGCCGTTTTTATTTAAGGCCGCGAGCGTGCAAATTTTGTAAACTCCGCGCGCGCGGGTGTGTGTGTGTGCGTGCGCGCGTGCGCTTTGCCTTGGAATGGCACAGGGCTGCTACCCGCATTTGTGTGTATCTTTCTGTTTTGAGTGTTTTTATTTATTTTCCTTTCCCGTATCCCTTTCCCTACTTGGCGGCGGGCTAGCAGGCCCACCTGCGTAAAGGTCTCGACCTTTTTACCTAGCCTCGCACGCTGCCGAGTGGGTATCGCAATATGTGCAAATAAAAAGTATTATTATTATTTTTATCGCCTTCGTCGCGACGTCTGTGGCGAAAACTACAGTCCTACAGTGGAGAAAATTCAAACGCTCCTTGCAACTAGTGAACACGGCGGTTCATTGGTTGTTGCCTTCTGGACGCAGCGCGAGACGCGACGCGTGGACGCAAAATATCTGGCTCCTCCAGATACGCCGGGATGCGCCAAAAAACGCTGCGTTTCGTCCCGGCGCCGGAAGTGACGTCAAAGCGCAGGCGCAGACGCGACGCAGACGCGGAGAAAAACGCACCATGTGGGCTAGCCTTTAGGCGTACGTGTGAGCTGAGCAAACGACTCAGGAGGCTGCTGTGCTTGAGGTTGGCCTCGCGCTTCGTAAACTAAGATGCCGAAGGCAAAAGGGAAGGTCACCAATTATTTTTGTGTAGTCAAATGCCACGGCGTAACCTTAAACATAAATTGAAATGTGTCTTTCGAAAAGTTTTTTTCGTTTCCCAGAAGGTTATTTCAGAAACATCGCCAGAACGTAAGATAGGGTTGTCCGGAGTCTTGTGAATAAATAGTGCAACTACGTTTAATTGTCATCTTAAAGAAGCCATGAAAGGATTTTTCTAGTGTCGCTAAATACTACTTAGCGCCACTCACTAAAGTTAATACT
The DNA here is from genome assembly GCF_016920785.2 of Ixodes scapularis. Lineage (NCBI taxonomy): Eukaryota > Metazoa > Arthropoda > Arachnida > Ixodida > Ixodidae > Ixodes > Ixodes scapularis. The sequence goes on along the minus strand of NW_024609846.1, from coordinate 91,139,660 downwards.
TAAATAAAGTTGCCTTAGTTTCTTTTTTTTTTTTTTAAGGCAATAGCAGTTGCCGAAAGAATTTGAGAAATATCAGCATTTTTTATCTCGTAAGCTCGCAGCCACAACAAGCGGCCACGTGCCCTATAGTGCCTATCACATTCGGCCAACGTTAATGATAGACACGCGCTGCGGTTAGCAAAATAGAAAGCGCGTGCTGAGCTCCAGGAATTGTTTGAGTTCGGCTATTCTTATAACCGCAGTGGCTGGACACGAGCCCGACCGTCCGCTGAGGCATTTATGTTTCCGAGCCGAAGTTGAGTTTCCACACAGTTCTCGTGTCCAATTCATGAGCCGCACTTGAGTGTTGTCAAGCTTGTGGTTTTAATCCCACAATTCCGTCATCGAGCTGTGCGAAAGCAAGACTGAAATAGGTAGTTCCTTTTATCCTCGCTATTTCACCGCGAGAAAGAAGCTTTTGTATCACTGGCCGTCTGTATGACTATACTTGAGCCAGATTAGGACCATTAAGCCTCTGCAAACTCGTGATAATTCCAACCCGAATTTGTTTTATGACCCCTTTAGGAGGATATCACAGTAAAAGAGCCCATATATTTCTTATGAGAAATTGTTGTACTTATTCTAAGCAACTACTGAACCTATTGGCGTCAAAGTGGTTAATTTCAAAGGATAGAAGAAAAAAAATCTCACTGCTTCGCTGAATTACATCTTTCGATTTTGCTTTCAATATTATTTTATGGGGCTTCAAACTCCCAAAAAAAGAAACGCTACACTTGGCCTTCACTTTTAAGGGTCCCAGCAGTCATTAAAACAAAAATAGAGTGTGTAGTTCTGCATTTCAGTGTACACTAATTTCTTGTTTTATACATCAAATATAATTTCTCGACGCATTGCCCTTACAATATGAATTGAGGAAGTTTGCGCCTATATGAAATCGAAAAGGCGTCTGCTGAACACCATTTTTCGGCTTCTACGCAGCAGCGTCATCCCGTGATCGTGCTCTCTAAACACCACGCGGCAGTGATCAATGGGTCCGCGCAGCGCTATATTCTTCCGCCGCGAGAAATTCACTGCATGCGGTGGTGTGGTTCATTTATTATTCAGTAACCTAGGATGCGGATTTACTAGACGTGTCTTCTACTGCTTCCGGCTACGGGCAGCGCGTGATCTGGAGTATAAATTCCTTTTCACAAACATCTGCAGTGCTGACGAAAGCATGTCGTTAACCTGTGACATTAAAAAATGCCTTCTATGCGATCTCGTAGAAACAAAGTCATTCGCCAGAGATAGGCTCACGCGCCTCAGCCCAGCACTGTGGATATTACAACGCACCGATACACTGAAGGGAGGAGAACAAAGCACGTGGGGACGTCGGAACACCTAGGTCTGGTTGGGATGATTTGTGGGTAGACCTAGGGTGCCTCAATGTCCTTCTGTTAAGGGTGGTGCCACCCTTTGTAGTACCCGATGCCGACAGCACGCGCTCACGGGGAAAATACAAAGAAATCGACGAAAACAAAATGTCGCCATAGCACAGTCAGCGCCACAAACGCGTGCAGGGACACGCTCTTTCACGCGCTTCTGAACAAAAAATACAAATAAACGTGTGGGACAAAATGGTGAGATGCCACCACCCTAAGCAAAGCGCACATAAAGGCACAATAGGTAGACCTATCAGCTAGCTGTCTTAGTCTTCACTTCCACAGTTTCCCATATACCCACAAATCCTGGCAGTTCAACGACGGAGCCACGGAGTGAGTGCCCGGTCGCAGATTTGGAGGACGATTGTCTGGTAGCACAGAGCATCAAGGACCCGCAAGAACTTGAGATTGGGCGAGTTGGTTGTTCATGTTTGTCGACGTTTAGCGCACTCGAAAAACTGTCATTCAAGCATTCACACACCCAGAGAACACTCCTTTCACACAGCGTCATTCAAGCATTCACACACGCTGTGTGAAAGGAGTGTTCTCTGGGTGTGTGAATGCTCGAATGACAGTTTTTCGAGTGCGCTAAACGTCGACAAACATCAAGGGCCCATTTCTCGGGGAACCTGGACGCACAGCTTTTGGAGCGGCGAGGACCCGAAACACACTTGTTTGCTCGGGAGAAGTGTGTTTCGGAGTCCCGCCGTAGCGCGGCGCCAGTAACGTGCATGTCCTCTCATCCGTTGCCTGCCGCTCCAGATTTTCCATTTCGGAGGCCGTTTCTCTTGGCGATCTGCCAGGCTTTGTCAGTAGAGGAGGGTATGCCACTGCAATCGTGGAGGACTTTACAATGCGGAACGCCGGAGTTTTACGTATCACTTTTGCTGTCGGACGCGTTCGATGAGTGCCTTGGAGACAAAAGCAGACTTCGTCTCCACACTCGTCGAACCCGTTTGAACGCAGAACGCCATGGCGTCCAGCGTTTGACTTTTGCTTTCTAACGTGTTCGACGAGTGAAAAAAAAAAAAAGAATTGGTTGTGGGTATGTTTACACAGCCTTGAAGTTAGTCTGCCTTCAATGAGCAACTTAATTGTCCCTCAGCTGTAGCTAGCAATTTAGCCAGTGCAGTACAACCGCTAGCCTGGGATCTTTGACGTGCACCACGCAGTAGTGATACATGACCGCACGCCGGTACGATGCTCGTCCCGATCGAAACGGGCAGGGGTGGGGATCGATTCCAGGATCCTGCGTTTTCTGCAGCGTAAGCTTTTGCTCCAGGTGCTCCGAGGTGGTGTGCGCTAGACAACTCGGCCACCGATCCTCTTTTCGTTGAGTGAAATGGAGAAAAAGGCAGCTAGTCTTTAGTTCTACCCCCTAATCGTTCCAACCAGAGCTCGGCGTCCTGACGTCCCCACGCGCTCTGGTCTCCTTCTCTCGCTCAGTTTTCGGCGCATAGCTTCCTTCCCTTTATGGGGGGGCGAGGTCGAAGCTACAAGCAGGAGCATGTTGCACTGAAGGATGCATTCACTGAACGAGCGCTCGTGCTTGGCAAAGTTCTGGAGCTTCCACTTTTAACTTCTGCTACATTTTCTGCAGTCACTACCCTTCCTCTTTCCCCCCCCCCCCCCCCCCGAAGTTTTGTTAACTGCAGTGCAGATAAGAAAATACGGGCGCGAGGTCAATGCCCAAACAAGATGTTTATGCTGAGTCTAATGACGCACATGTGAAGCAGCTTAAAAAGCAACAAGATCTTTTTTTTTTTTTTTTGGGGGGGGGGGGGGGCTCGAAAAGGGTACATGGAGTAACAACAACATAAAACAATTGCCTTTTTAAATCTTTTTTCTCTTGTGTAAGCACAAATGAACTGCCCGATGTCTAATGGGAAGTTGAAAATAAGCGGAATATGTGCCCCTATCACTGCCTATGGCGCCTGGTGCCGACATCACCGGGAATAAATGGGCGACGAAACAAAGAGATCTGGTTTTGTCTCCCCCTAGTTCCTGCATGTGTAGCCAAAACATTGGTTGGGTTAGATACATGTTTATACTATGCACTCCTTATTTATTCATGTGTCAGTAGTAGGCGTAATTGAAGAGACCGCAGTATATGCTTCTTTTTCTTGTTTTGTTCACCAACGAACGTTTATAGAATCCCTACCGAAGAGCTTCCTCTGTGATCATGACATTAAACAGAGTCACTACCGTCTACGTTTTACGGAATGATGTGAACATTTCCTACTACAAGGCAGTGCATGAAACTAAGGACTTTTGAATAGTTGTAACTAAGAAAATTGAAAAACGTGTGCTATTTTGACTCCCGCACGGTAGTATAACGAGAGCCAGTTATAATTACAAATAAAATAAAATAAAATATCTACTTGTGTTTCACTTTTTTACTGTATTTCATTTCACCATAAGTCCGATCGCGGCGGACACTATTTGCCATCCCAGCCAATCCAGCTCTGTGAATGTACCACGTGACACGCACTCCGCACGCCACTGCACCCCCTCGCGATGGTCACATATGACTCACACGGCCTTGTATTGGCTTCGATGGCTCGTAGCATCCGCTGCGGCTGTGCATAGGCTGGAACGTTATATAAAGCGCGTTCACACATTCAAATTTTGTTCATAATAAGTAAGGTTTATTTTGATTTAAGTCAGTTTTTTTTTTAAAGTCAGAATTATTTTAAATAAAGTTTACACGTTTTAAATCGCTTTATTTACAAAGTAATGTGTTTTGTTATAAACGTTTTTAGACATAAACAATTCATCGTTTGATACTTCGAACCACTGAAAACAGCGTTAGAAATGTCGTAAAGTGTAAACGTAATTATGCTGCAATGCTTTGACTAATGTAAACAAGAGCCAAACACCTTCCAACCATATTTTTTATATTGTCTATTGAAAACTCCAAGCAGAAATGCTTTTCCTCGGTTTCTGGTCGATTGCACGACTGTCCGTTTAGGCAAAATATAAGCGAACTCCCGGCCGCAGCAGAAGTGCAAAGCAACCAAACCAAATCTTTGAAAAACTTATAATTATGCCTTTTAACTCAAGCACACCGCTCTCGTCAGCTTTTTTTTTTTTTTTTTTTTTTTTTTTTTTAGTTTGTAACGCAGCAGTTTGGTCCAAGCACGTGGGATGATCATGTAAGACAAAACGTGTATACCAACCGAAGTAAAATCAAGCCAACGTACGCGCCTTCGCCTATAAGTTTTACTTCTTTTTTTTTCTTTTTTTTTTTGTCTGCATACACTGTAAAAAATAACCGTCAAATTTACGGCGCTATACGCTAATACAAACTGCAAGTACGCCGTGAAGAGGAATTACCTGAAATGCACCGTAAACGAGCAAAAAAGAGCGAGTGGGAAACGCAAAACTTAATGGAGCAAGAAAACAAAAAGAAAAGACGTGCATCGTTAATTGGTCACCACGCTTGACCTTCGGAAGCTGCGGGAGCCCAGAGAGCCTCCTTTCACACCGTCACCTCCTTTCTTTGTCCTCGCCAACGCAGAGCGTAACTGCCTTAACTGCGAAAAAAAAAAAAATTAAGAGCAAACAGTAGAGCAACAATGCGACGAGCTAGAAGCATAGACAAAATAAAGCAACGTTGGTTGGGACCACTGTGGTTGGGACAACGCGCGAAGAAGTGGAAGAAGCGGATGTTCGGTTCATTTTCCCGCCTTCCCGCCCGTCTCCGCGCCATTTTGTCCTCGTTCGTTCGTGGCATTCCTAGATTTTTGTGCACCTGAAAATTTGGAGCGGAAGGCAACTCGATACTCGAGACAGGTATTTCACTATCAATCTGCTGCTTGCTTGGCAAGGATAGTGTAACGGTGGCATAAATACAGCACCCTAAAAGATGTTTACTTGCAGAATTTGCAGTTTCTGTTCAAGCACGCGTGCTGGTTGCACGTTTTCAGCTCTCGAATTCTTCCGTGTGTGGACGAAGGATGCTGTTGCTAGTTCGTTACGTATGATGCTCTCATGTGTCATGTTTTGAGAAGACATAGGCATTCGAACGCCTAAGGGTAAGTTCTGTTTGCATTGAGGAGTTTGGAAAGCTTTCAGTGCACTTTGCCAGCATGCTTAGTCGAGTGCCGCACAAGGGAGGTTTTGTTAAAACATCTAAAAGGCCACTTCACCGACGGTATTTTGGTTTCGTGTTCGTGCTCCAACTGTCGGAAGGTGTGAAATCATAGTTCACGGCACATTTGAACTGGGCGCATTTACGAGTGACGGGTTTCTTGGGCGACGACACATCGCCTGCAGGCCCGCTGCGGGAGGCACTCACTTGATCGATTGGCGTTTGAGCGAACGCCCACGTTTCACCGAATGACACTTTAGCGAATAGTCGGACGCCGCAAAGCGGCGTTTGCGGGTGGGCCAAATGGGTTTACATTTTTGTAATGAGCCGACGCAGACTTTCCTTGGTGTGGAAACGGTGAGTGTATACATGGGACGTAGTTGTGGTCAAAAGGACCGGTTTGCTCCGCATGTCCCCGTTAAAGAGGCACTAAATTACCCCCTAGAAAACAGATCTATGGGCCAGATATTTACCGAGCCTCGCACCGAGTCCCACTTACCCAGTGTTTTGGAGGAATTTTGTGATGGTGCCTGTCAATAAGGCCAGTCTGTAACTGACATGATTCAAGATGCACCACCCATCTCCCCATGCATTCTAGTTCATGGTGAGCATTTACTGATCACTTTCCGAATCCCAAGCAATCAATATTGCCTATAATTTTATAATCATTTTGAACTACTATTATAGTTCTGCAATTCACTACAATTTATATCTGCCTTCACGCCCTTTGTTTTATCCTTTCTCTTCTAGGGGAAAGCATCTACTCAGCCAGCATGTACTCGATCTCAATGGCTGGAATAACTGTGATGGACGAAATTCACATGTTCGACCACGCACTGGCTATACTATTCAGCGCGTACTACGTTTTCAACATTGCGTACACAGAAGAGATTTGCATCACCTTGAAGTTTATTCAAAGGTATTGAGCTCATTTGTGCTTCTTGGCATCATTCAGTGTGTTTTTATTTTGTTCCTTTGTATACTCCATCTGATCTAACATATATTTCAGCAATGGCTTCAGACTGAGCTCCTTGTTTTAGAATGTCCATTGCTTGCATGAAGATTTGCGCAGCGAGAGTTCTTATCAATGCTAGAGGCATGCTATGGTGAGATATTGTAGAATAAAGAGCAAGTCTAATTATTTTATTTCGTGTTCCCTGTCCTTCGCTTACTCAAATATACTTTGTAGTGTGCGAATACACGCTACCAAACGATATTTTAATGAGTGGTACTTTTTGTTTAAAAAAATCAAATATAATTATCTCTTCATAGCATTGTCTCCGTTATAACTTAGGATGAGCTATATACTTTAAGGAATGACTGCACCTGCCTCAGGACGCCACTGGCGACTAGTCTTCATTCAAAACCACTTAAAATGTTTATTCAAAATAACAAGGCTTTTATTTCCACTTTTAATTTTTACAGAACATAAATATAAATCAGTTCCAAGGGCTTCTGTTGCAGCTTTGGATCCAGTAGATATATATTCTGAACTTAAACATTTTCAATATCCCGAAGATGTAAAGGTCTTGTTAAAAGTGGCTCGGTTGAATATTGTTGTAACATAATAATAGCAGTGTGTATATTCCAATATAGGCAAGTTGCTTAACATAAAGACAACTAATTTGAGAGTAATTTATTAGTGTAGAACGAGGGAAAAAAAGCAATGATCTATTTTACAGTTCTGAATGCTGTTCCCTATATATAGCAACCTCCGTTACAATTGTAAAATGTTATAATGTGTTGCTTTATAAAGGACTATAGTTGAGAACTGGCAGATATTCCCTTTCGTTCTTTATTTGCATTTAACAAGTCATCAAAATATGTAATTCGGTGAATGGCTGTTCGGTCCTTAGCCTGGTATGAGTTCTGTAAAAAAAAGTGTATATGGGAATTTAGAAGTTCGTATGGGGGAGTTCTATTAACTTACAAGATTAAGTGCCAGGCTACTTAGGCATATTCAAAAGATCAGTGTTTCAAAAGCTTTAGTCACTGGTCAATTTAGGTATTTATTGTCTAATTATTTTTAACGCGCGTTATGAGCTGAGGTTGTAATTGTAAAAGAAAACTACTTCGTATATCTGTCCTTACAGATGTCGTTGGGATCAACCCCGATCGAGGAACCCGAATAAAAAACAAGAAAACATACGTAAACAAAAAGGTTCTTCAGTTAATTGACATGTCGGAATATAAGTGGAAATGCAAATAGATATAACATCTTTTTACTTTTCTTTGACAGTACGGTCACGAATATTAATGCATCGGGTGCTGCAAGAGCAGCCGACCTCGCCGCAGACAAAATTTTCTGTGCATAACTGCTTATTCGCTTTAGATATGCGCGATTAAAGTCAGTTTAACAATGCAACACAAGAGCCCCAAAATACTCGGCCGAACTTTTTTTTTTTACGTTGTGTGTTTTACTTTGTTGAAATGGCTATAATGGTGTGATCCAGTACCATATAGTTTTCAACACCTTACGGTTGCATAAAAATTGACCGTAAAATTTACGGTCAAATACTAGGCAGCTGATGCTGCCAAAATTGTGCAGTAAAAATAACGGTGCACTGTAAATCTGGTTTATGAAAAATTTAAACGGTTACCGTAGAAATCTACGGTCGCCGTTTAAATTGCACCGTAAAAATAACGGCGCACTGTAAATCTTTTTACCTTAAATTTGAAGGCCGACCGTAGATTTCTACGGTGCCCGTTTAAATTTGTCGTGAACCAGATTTACAGTGCACCGTTATTTTTACTGTACAAGTTTGGCACCATCAGCTGCCTGGTATTTGACCGTAAATTTTACGGTCCATTTTTTACAGTGTACGTATTTCTAGAACGCTGGCACCGAGTGTTCTCTGCAAACGTCGTTTATATACATGAAAGGGGATATACTAGGTCCGGGGTGGCCAGGCTGACCCGGCCTAAGAGCCGCAAACCAAACCACGAAACCTCTAAAAGCCGCGGGGGGGGGGGGGGGGGGGGTCAGGGCAAATTTAAATTTTGTTCGGAGTCTGACTGTACGTATGAGTGCACAAGGCTGTACGACAGTACGTATGGGAGGTACAAGGCTGCCAAACCGCGAGCCGTACTCTATTCTGCCTAAAATCCCTTCTTTTTTTCCTGGGGAAACGCGGAAAGGGGCCGGAGGGGGGATGGGGGGTCCACTTATGAGGGATCCGCGAGCCGCACTTGAGCCAGCAAAGAGCCGCATGCGGCTCGCGAGCCGCGGTTTGGCCACCCCTGTAGTAGGTTATTGTTCTTTGCTAGACTCCAATCGCTGAGTATTCACGGCTGCAGTAAAATCAACGCTTCTTGTGCGGCAGCATCGCGAAGCTCCAAAAGGAGGCCCTTCCGCTGCTTGGTTCTCATCGACAAAAAAGCTTGACGCACTTTTTTTTTTTATTAAACTCAACTAAGCAATCACAGTTCAGCAACGCCACAACAAGATAAGGTAACAACAAGAATGTTAAAAGGTCCTAATGGCGTGCAATATCCTTCATCGGAAAGGTGAAAAGCAATACCTCGTAACATATGTTTTTATCCTGGACATGTATTGAATTCTTACCCCTGCTGAAAATTTAAAAAGAAATCGCCGCAAGTGACGTTTTCCCAAAAGAAAGAAACGTGGGTTTTGCTTACGAACTGTGTGTTTCATTTCTTAGACTGGAAACTGCATCCGATTCATATCCATTTAAAACATCAGCCAACTCTGATGTCATCGCACAAATTATCAAATGTTATCACGGTGACGTGGTGATGGTCCTGCAAGTACATTCTCCTGACTTCCACATACTAATCTACGGGAAGACCTGAGTTCAGGGTGTGAACACACGAATTGGTCGCAAAAAAACAGTAGGGCAAAGCGTGAAATTTGCACAAATAATATTGACTCTCCGCTTCCTAAGCAGCCATTCAGTTGTTACGTACCTTGTGGTATTTTGTTTAGGTTGGTTATAAATAAAATCTTTGAGGTATAAAGAGGGCACGTTTACCTTAGCAACAATACACCAAGCCTTCGTCGACATATCTAACCCAAGTGTAGTCGGGTCGTATTTTGCTTCCACGCTCCTGACAGTTATCGGTACAACTGACATAATCATGTGCATATATTTTTACTTACAGAAAAAAAACAGATTACTAGTAGACTTTTAGTTCTACGGATCTGCTAGAACACGGGCACCGGCCAGGTTGTTACTGTTCGGATCGCCTTCTTTATCCCGGAGAAAAATTTGAAATATAACGATTCTTTTTTTTTTTTTTAGGGGAGGGGGCGATGAACCGGGGCTCCGGATGGCAGCAGCTGCCCAGTGATGGTAATTTCATGTTGCTTGTGCACTAAAATCACTCGAACTTAGATACAAAGGGTTACCAGCGTACCACCGCGGGTAGTTCATTGTTCTCTTAAAACGTGAACCCTAGGGAGACGTCCGTAGCAGTATGTGCAAAGGGAATGCGAACTCTCATCCGTATTTTGACGATGTTCCGAACAACGGTACGTAGCCGCTTCACAATTGCTTGCCAGCTTACTGAGGGGCTTAGAATGTTTTTATATATTTTACCCCGCGAAATATACTCGAGGCGCCAGCGACTCGATGGTGATCTTCTGGCCACCAATAGACACATTACCATGGGCAAAAAGCTTGCCCACGGCGGCGGCATTGCACAGTGTTCCTCGGAAACGGAAGCCTCCCAGGTAAGGAACCATAAAAACGTTACGTAAACCAACGACCCGCGTAAACCAATGACCTCACTGAGGGTGTCAATGGTGGTGACAGATAAAGCTGCCACGGTGCTTCGAGGTTGATGACTGAGGCTTTTCTCGGCCGGTAGCCGGGCGGTGGGGCGTCTGGAACAGGGTGGTCAAGAGAGTTCTTCATAGCGAGATTCCCCAGGAGCCAGCTGCTGTGCGGTGGCCTCCGGAGCTGGGAACAAAAACAGCTTGCGCAGTGATAAACGCGGCAAACAACAACTGTGCCGTAACGACGTGAAACATCCCCAGGAATTCGGGATATCGACCACCTGCATCAACTCTTGGCAGATTGGGGCAGACAGCTAAATAACAATAAAATCTACCCGTTAGAAATCAAATAACGAATATTCCTCCCAGATATATTAAGGTAAGTAATAGTTATTAGCCGAAGAAAATTTTCATTACAGTTTAACTGTTTCCTAGAGGTTCCTGCAGAAGGAAAAAAAAGATTTACTTTATTGACTCCCATATAAATTTTTAGTTCCATCAAATTTATAAAACAAATTGACATTATAAAACAAATTGACATTGACATTCCTGGAATGATATAAGGTAGGGTCTGCACGCTATCAAATTTCGTGTGCATCTAACCTAAAACTGAATTCTCTTAGGTTCACGATAATAATCCCTCGAAAAGGAAATCAGGGGGTACAAAGTACAAACACAAATCACCAAATCCAGCTAGGTGACTGGTGCGCGACCGCAAAAATCCAGCTCCCTTGCACCTTTGCATTAATTGCATTATCACCATCTCCTAGGCTCTCTGAGAGATTATTAATTAAATCTTCACCTCTTGCCCTGCCAATGTGTCTTCCCTGTAACAAATGTATCATCCCTGTACCAGGTCTTGCGCGCACGGAGCTTCAACGAAGTCGTCGCACGTGGAAAAAAAGTAAATTTCATTCGATTCATTGCGGCAGCGGCGGTGTAACGATACTGGGTTGTGACATCGGTTTATTTAAATGGCAGTCGGTATAATGACAACGATGGCTGCGGGACGATAGCGACTTTTAGCAAAACACCAAAGCTCGGTTACAGTCGATGTTGAGCGTAGCAAACGTGGAGTAGCCCAACCTACACGGATTGGTTGCACATATAGAGTTCCCGCTCTCCGGCCAATGAAAGACTCGCGTTCTGCGCTACGTTGCGTTGGCTGCACTGAACGTCGGAGTGTAGCAGAGCCTTTACCGTGTTCTGCGTACCGCGATACCGGAGCCTTTAAAGGATGCTTTTGAGCGCTCGCCCCGCGGTCATGGAGTCACCCGGGCGCGCGCTAAAAAGCATGCTTCAAAGGCTCTGGTCCTACGTTACACGGACACGGTAACAGTTTTCTAAAACTCCCCACAGTTAGAATATTTTGGTCGTTTACTGTTCGGGAACAAAAGGAATACATAAATCAGTTATAATATCTACTCAATGTGTTGTACTACATACTTCGCTGCGAGCTTTGCGAGATAAGCCCTGGTTGTAGAGGTAACAGGTACTGCATGCGACTACTTTAAAACAATCGCATTCCAAAAAAAAGGAAAACAATTATTTTTGTTTATTTTTTTTGAAGAGAGGGGGGGGGGGGGGTTAGTAGGGTGCGTTTTTTCTAGAAACCTGCAGCTTTCAACCTCTATGGCCTAAAAGTTTCTGAAGGGCTGTAACACACCGAGTTTTACTACATGATTTCCCGTTAAACTTTGTGAGATCGCCCTGGTTGTTTATATACGTCTCCACGAAGAACCTGCAGCGTACAACCTGTATAGCGAAAAATAAGTAATCATATTCTCAACGAGTTCTACTACATGATTTCCCTAGAACTCTGCAAGAATTACGTTCCAAAAGAGAATACCTACGAGTTTGTTGGGGGAGCCCGCTTCCGCTAGGAACCTTCAACGTACAAGCTACATGGTTTAAAATTGTTTGAACATCTACTCAAACAGTTCTACTACATGATTCCCCAAACACTTCGTGAGATTCGCCATGGTTTTTGATATAAGAGGCGCTTAATGTAGCGACCTTGAAAGAATCATGTTTCAATAGAGCAAACCTTCCAGTATTTTGGGGAAGTGCGCCTCCACCACGAGCCAGTAGCGGGCAACTTATGTGGCTTATATGGCGACATAAGCGTTGAGATAAGAGCCAGCGAATTGAGCTTTTTTTACAAATCCTGTGCAGAAAAAGGAAATCGCGAGTTATTTTAACCCTGTACTTTTTGTACGGAAAGCAGCCTAAAGCCGTACATATTTATATTATGTTTACTTCAATGTAAATTAAATCAATTGAAAAGGAAGACCCAAAACTCAACGTGACTTGCATTGGCATATTCGTCGTCATGCAGGGATGCGAAGACAAGGGGTCGGAGTGGGGAGATGATCAGAATGCAGTATGCTTGCATAACAATCCCGACGGATTAAAATAACTTGAATGTACAGTCTCCAGTGATTTAAAAAAGACTGACCAAGCGTCTAAACTAAAGATTATAAAGCGTTTTTTTTTTGTTTGCCTGAAAATGGTTGTTTTATTGAGCCTTCATGTACGCTTATAACCATTTTGTTCCGAAAGCCCTTTTCTTTTTTTTCTGGAGCGGCGGGAAGAAACGTTCTCTGTAAGCATTCTCTCAACGTTGACTGTGCTACGGTGGCATTCTGCGTTCGGCGATTTCTTTGTAATTTCCCTGTGAGCGCCAGCTGTGGGGATCGAAGTGTACAAAAAAGGCATCACCCTAAACGGAATGACATCGGGCAGCCTAGTCTGTCCAGTTGTGGTGGGCGTCTGACGTTCCGTGCACCGCATTAGAAAAAAAAACAAAAAACAGAAAGGCTTTAACATATGAAGGACGGAACTGCTGACGGATCGTGGAACGTGTCGGAAAGCTTAAGATTCCATTGCCACGCATATTCAGCGTGGTCGGATTCAAAAAATGCTTCAGCCATTTTGTGGTACAAGTGTGCCGTGCTGATTCCGATTCGCCGCCAAACATTATAAGCGTGTTTAGGTCATTGTGATGTTGTCATTTTCTGAATCCATTTCTTTAAGAACGCGACATCTTGATTAGCTGGTGCCATGGCGGATTGGGGTAAATTTGCGAAGTATGTCACTTCCTGATGGTCTGGCGTCCGGTCGAATTCGACCAACTCCTTAAATCCTGTGACGTGGTGACTGGCGGGCGTCAGGTCGGATTCGGCTATCTTTTTGACGCAACCTCCGACTCGTGGCACGTGGGCTGACTGGTCCTGCATATGTCTCGCACTTTGGTCATCCATTTTTCTGTGTCTTGCTACTTCACTGACTTAAGAAAAAAATCAACAAACACACAGCGACAAAAAGATATACTCAGCTATCAATAGAAATATTGCACGTGCTCATTAGTGTTTCCGCTCTTATAAATGTGTCGTAAGTCCACGCTTTTGCTGGCTATTTCCCAAGCACGTCTGTGTCTGATATCGAATCCCTGGTTGAGCCTTTCCTATAGGAAAAATTTACTGTTTGATTTAAAATAGTAACTCGATTTTCGTCATACTCGTCATTCCACCTAGTTTGTGACGAAGAAGCGTTTTCATCGCTAAACATACCTAATGTAGGGCCGTAAGGAAGCATCTTCCACTAGTTTGTTGGTAGACTTGACAGCACACGAGTTGAAGGTGCAGAAACAACAGCCCATGTAAATAGCACAAAGGCTCAGTGTTTAGCAGAGGTCGGCATTTTAGGTCGCCCTCACTCACCCTCACCCTCACAGCCACACTCACCTAAGCCCCTCACTCACCCTCAGCCTCACAGATACACTCACCTTCAACCCCTCACTCACCCTCACCCTCACAGTCACACTCACCTTCAGCCCTTCACTCACCCTCACTGAACCTCACGGCCCTCACGCACTCACCGCCCTCACGGCCCTCACGCCCCTCACGGCCCTCACGCCCCTCACCGCCCTCACGGCCGTCACGCCCCTCACTCACTCACCGCCCTCACGCCACTCACCGCCCTCACGGCCCTCACCGCCCTCACCGCCCTCACCACCCTCACCGCCCTCACGGTCCTCACCACCCTCACGGCCCTCACCGCCCTCACGGCCCTCACGCCACTCACTGCCCTCACGCCACTCACAGCCCTCACGCCACTCACCACCCTCACGCCACTCACCGCCCTCAGGCCACTCACCGCCCTTGCGGCCCTCACGCCCCTCACGCACTGATGGCCCTCACGCCACTCAGGCCAGCTTCAGATAGGGCAATTTCGCCCAGAAACTTTACGTCGCAACACCAGCAACACGGGCCACCGCGATCACACGCAGCAACCAATTGCTGCAATTTGCCATCGCCATCATGAAATTTTATTTTTCTTGCACTATTTAGACACAATTACGCGTTATAAACGTGTTTTTATGCATTTAAATCTCGTTAAGAATACTAATGCACCTTTCTGAAACAGTTTATTTCCAAAAAACGATGGATTTCAAACCAGAATCAAGTCTTTCGGTGTCATCCTCACCGGCACGAGGTATCACGTGAAACTTTTGCGTCCCTGATTGGATGCAGCCGCTTCAAACGTATTCAAATTGCTCCGAGTTGCTTGCTTATTTCGAGCCGGACCCGATCTCAGCAATTCGTGTCGATCTAGGGAAAGCTGGAGAACAACCCGTCATTAACACCAAAATTGCTGAGAAAGATGCTCGATCTGAAGGGGGCCTCACGCACTCACCGCCCTCACGCACTCATGGCCCTCACACACCTCATGCACTCACCGCGCTCACGGCCCTCACGGCCCTCACGCCTCTCATGCCACTCACTGCCCTCACGCACTCATGGCCCTCACACCCCTCACGACACTCACCGCCCTCACACCACTCACGCGCTCATGGCCCTCACGCCACTCACCGCCCTCACGCCCCTCACGCACTCATGGCCCTCATACCCCTTACCGCACTCACCGCCCTCATGGCCCTCATGGCCCTCACGGCCCTCACCGCCCTCACGGCCCTCACGGCCCTCACCGCCCTCATGGCCCTCACCACCCTCACGGCCCTCACCGCCCTCACAGCCCTCACGGCCCTCACCGCCCTCACAGCCCTCACGGCCCTCACTCACCCTCACACTCATGAATTTTCCTGGTTCAGAAACTCACTGATCCTCACCTCACCCGTGAGGATGAGGGTGAGTGAGGGTGAGTGAGGGCCCTCATGAATGAGGTTTGCCGAGGTATGGTGTTTAGTATCAAAGGTGGGGGTCCTGCGAACTAAGGCAGATGAGTTTATGTCAAACCTGATAACAACTAGGCTTGATGTTATTTGTCTCACTGAAACATGGCTATGTAATGGTATACCCGACTCAACCTACTTCACAGCTAACTACAACTTGCATCGCCAGGGGAGGGACTACGAGACCACTGGTCAGAACTTCGGGGGAGCCGTACTAATTGCCGCTGAGGAGTCTCTTTTGACACTCCACAGTTTTAATCTTGAAACATGTTCTGAATGTGTATGGGTAGAAATCAAAGGAAGTGTTGGCTTCGGCTACCTAGTTGGAAGTTACTAATTCCCACCCCTGTTTGATCAGGTTATCTTTGCTGAGCACCTCGAGACACTTAAAAAACACATCGATTTCAGCATGTAGAAAGTATATTGCGATCTTAGTCTTCCGGGGGTAGATTGATCAGTCGGAGATATTAATAGCAGCAGCCTCATAACAAAAAATAAGGCTTTATTTTTATTCGACGCTATGAAATTTTGTGGCTTGGATCAATTCAGCAGAATTGAGAATTCCGCTGGAAATGTATTTGAACTTGTTCTGTCCAGCGTGCCGGTTGACTTTGTAACTCCTAGTTTAGCCCCCTAAGTGCAGATGGATGTTTTCCACCCTCCATTCAAAGTTGAGTTCTGTCTTTCTCAGAAGAAGCCAGCAACGTATCCCTACTCTACTTACTGTTACTGTAAAGGCGATCGCCTGAATACATATAAATACTCTAAAAAAACTGCGACTGGAGCGGTCTGCTCACTATATCTGACGTCGACCGGGTGATCGAAACAATTTCTTTAATGGTTAAGGACGAAATTGATCTATTCGTGCCGCAGCGTATTGCACAACCTTCAATATATACTGAGTGTTTTTTTGGTGAGTTGAAAACCTACAGGCGAAAGAAAGGACACTTTCATTGACTTTTCATACAAACGGGTTTTTCCTTATATCACACTGAGTTCAGTATATACAGGGCCTTAGTGAAAAAATTTTATTCGAGGGACAAGCACCTACACCTAGACCAGGTAAAGTGTAGCTTAAACCCGCGTCCAGAAACCTTTTGGCGATTTGCGAAAAAGCCCACTCGCAATTCGAACCAAAGCATTTGTTTGCGTACAGGTAACGATGCGAGCTATATGACATGTCATTCAAAAGCTGCGAATATATTTGCTACTTACTTCAGTATCTGTTACTCAACCAGCCAGGGTATTGCTCCACCTCAACAAGTTAAAACGCACTCCCACGACTTCTTGACTGGTGCCAGAGTAGATACGAAAGAAATTTTAGACCGCACCACTTGGAGGGCAGTTTCTCCAGAAACCGTAGTATATTTAAACAGGAAAATAAAAGATAGCTTTTTTTTCTCAATTGTACCTACTATCCTTTTTTAATGCTAAAACTCCACTGTAAATATATGTACTTTCCGTCATAATTTCGTACTGTTCAATCCTTTCCCCAGAACAAGATTTCTCTCGGAGACCGACAGTAAAATTGGCCACTCTACGATAGGAGCTTACTGCTCAGACCAGCGTTCCAAGATGACTATCCGCACGTTGATCGATTGCACCTAATCCCATAGGTTGTCTTAAACTCTTTAATGTAATGTAGAGCGGAATGTCAACCGACGACAACCCGCCCCCTCGGATCACGGCCCGACCAGCGGCATCAATGCCCGACAGCTTACATCATATCATCTCGCTATACCACTGATACGCGAACACACGGTCCCATCGGCGATAATTCCAGTCTTCTGTTCACAACGCACAAAACTGCACTCACGATGTTGCTGCTATATTGCTGACACGCAGAAATACTGAATTACGTTGATTGCCGGTTAACACTCGGCATGGGAAAACAGAACCGAACTCAGCACGGAAGGCTTCCAGGCAGCCGGCAGAAAAACCTGCCTGTCTTGGACGCAGTTTCTGCGATTTCGATAACGTCGAAAACGTCGACACAGTTCCGCGTGCTTCCACTACTGTAGTTCCGCGTGTGTCCCGTAAACAAGGAGGTTTTAAATCTCCTTGCCTGCACACCGGAGACGGCCATCTTACCCAGTGTATGTAGCGTTGCTGGCATACTCAGGGACTTTGCTGTTTCTAGCGGCTTCGTTTGCTCGTTTGATAAAATTAGTGGTAGAAACGTCAATGCAACCGAAAAGTTCTGCACGTTTGGACAAGACGACGGAATAACAGGCGGCCTTCGCTGCCGCTGAAGCTTAATCACCTCAACAACATTTATTGAAAAACGTGCGCGACGTGCTCGAAAAACGGAGACGAAAGAGGGTGAGTCGGGAGGGCGACAGCTTTCTACTGTGTGCCTGGAAAAGGAGAATAGACAATAATGCTTGGCATAATAGACCAACATAAGGAGCGTGAGGTTCGTTTGCCGCATTTCTGGCGATAAGTGGTGAACTACTGAATTGCATTATGCGGTGTTTTTTTACGTTTCGTATATGCTTACTTGTGAATTAAAAGCTGTTGTAATGCGTGCGATTTATCAAAGAAATAGGTCGGCTTGGGTGAATGAAACACCGCGTTTTATTCGAAAGGGCAAACACTAGGAATGCGATAAATGCCCACAACCTGCCAGCCTGTTCTCCATTTCTTGAATTACATTGGACCTTGTTTTGCTAAACAAAAAAAAAAAAAAATAATGTGGGTTACTGACCTGCTCTTTTTAGTTGGATTATCGCATTTGAATTCCCAATCTTTTTATCGTACCCTTTGTCTTCATTTCTGAAGAAAATATTGTTTTTTTTTTTTTACGTTTTGACGTAGAATAAACACGCCACTTGCAACGGACGCCATTTTTAAAGTGTGAATAATCAGCTTTGAGATATTTGGAACGTGTTTATTGCGTAAATATTTGACTAGTAAATGCAAATATTCCTGGTGCATATTACACGTAGCATTTGTTTGTTATATTCATTCGACTGGTCGCATTGCAGCTGAATGTCTTCAAAAAGATGGGAGAATTGCCAAGATGCCAGTTGACCCTAAAAAGAGTAGCAAATAATTAGGACTAATGAGATTTACATGTACATTTCAGAAATTCTAGAACTTTTAACTGAAGAAATTTTCCTTGAGTTTAGTTCAAGAAATGTTGTAAAAGCTTTCATGATAAAATGGTACCTTATTTTAGAAGGGGAATGACTGTCCCGCTGGACAATGTCCCTCAGTTCTGCGTCCTGATCGTTTTGGCAAAAGCTCTGTAGAAAAAAACAGGAGTACACTTAGGGCAACCTGCATAAACTCAAATTTATATTTAATATGCCAGAAAAAACCTTTCGACATTTCGAAATGCAATGTTCAAAGATATATTTTTATGAGCGATACGATTATTTTAACGTCCGAACGGCAAGCCCCCTAAAGCTGAAAAAAAGTGCAAATATTTAAGAATTTGAAGGTTGATAAATTCCAGCATGAAGAATATGTAAATGAATTTAGTATCGGGCCCCTTGCGCACCAAGCATGAATAGGTAGAGACTGATCATGAAAGTGCACCAAATATAAAGAATTCTTTAATAATGGGCAACGTGTCTGTTTAACCGTAAAAAAAAAGTTATTTTGTTGTTGTTTTCTAAACAGAGTGGCGATAAACATGATCTCCCACCGCTGCGTTGGAGGCCCTGCCGTAGCAGGCCAATTTGCCAATGGCTGAAAATGAACCTTGTGTTTATTAAACTGACAAAAAAACCTTACAGACGGAAGGAACGAGAATTCGTCCATCATTCTCGTATCACCTTGAGACGTAACATTTGGCTATCGGAACGCCCCCATGCGAAGCAATGTTCGGTGTTTTCGATTCGTGTAATGAATTTACAGTAGAGGGAGTTGGCTTCGTTTCAGACACAAGCAGTGAAAACACGAAGATTTATTTTAATCTTCTGTAGCTTTCTGTTTCGCATTTCGCTGCCATCAACTAACATTTAAAGGTCAAATTGTCAAGTCCCCTAAAGGTGGATTTTGTGGTTGGTTTAATAGCAATACGCCTCGCAAGTGGGCTCATTTTCGTCTTCTGCGCATGAGAAACGAAGTAGCGGTGATGTCAGAACGCAAAGCCCTGATTGGCTGATCGCGACCCCCTATCTCAGCGTCGTCTGCTCCTTTCCAACGTCGTCTGCTCGCAACATCGTCTGCGTCTGTCTTATCTTTTCTGCGACTTTCGGAAGTGCAGGTCTTTACGAGCAAGCTCGACTTCGCCTTTCAGAGAGGTCAGACGAAATAACTCGAGCGGTACGGTGTTTTTGTCTAACAACTAGCAGACGCGCATCAAGGAGGGAAGTCGAAGGACTCAATGGCGAGGTGTCCTGAGGCGCCGAGGTTTGTTTGCTAAGAACCGAGAGTGAGCGTGTTATTAGTGTCCGCAAATTCCTTCCCAAATACTTTTCCCCTCCTTTCGTGTGCGGCGAGAGGTTGGCGCAGTTAACGTCGCCTGCTTTACGTCCGCTAGTCAAAGCGATGGCTGCTTTACCTTTCCTGCGTCTGTCGGAGATTCACCGCTTTTTCACCGGCGAGAGTCACCGTTGCCTCGGGAAACAAGGAGACAACAAGAGGAAAAAATTGACCTCTTAATCTAAAATTGAGGTCAGCGATCAAAGTAGAATACGGGAGGGGTTCACAAGGGTCGCGCGGGCATATTCCATTCAGCACGCCAGCCGGTCGTGGTCAGACGGTCGCCGAGTCGCGGAGTTCCTGCTAGGCCTAACTGCCGAAGCTCGCTTGGTCGCGTTCGGTGGAATCGTAGCCGTTGGAGTTTTTCCCGGGTGTTTGTGGATCCAGCGTTCTTGTTCGTCGTGGTCTGTTTCAAGTACTTTTTACTTTTTTCTTGCTGCTTGAAGTCGGGACGCGTGAGAAGCGAACATAGAAAAATAAACGTCCGTGGGTCGTCGCGACCGCGACGCTGTCGGCCATGCTGATTTGATTGTAAGAAGTGCGTAAGACAGCTTCGGAGCTGTCGTAGGATTTCGTCGTAACCTGCGCAAAACTTACGAAAATTTCGTTTCGTGAATATGAATTTGTTCTTAAGTTTTGTCTTACGCACATTTTTGGCGTAAGATCGTTTCGTGAATCTAGCCTTTGCACTTCCGAAAGTCGCAGGAAAGGTAAGACAGACGCAGACGACGTTGCGAGCAGACGACGATTCAAAGGAGCAGACGACGCTCAGATAGGGGGTCGCGATCAGCCAATCAGGGCTCGGTGTTCTGACGTCAGCGCTACCCCCTGCGCAAGAAGCAGACGAACTTGCCCTCCGCATAAGAATGAAAGGCGGCCGTGCTCTGAGCGAATACAACTTGAGTTATAATCTTGTCATATTAATATTAAAGCATCTTTGTGAAAACAGAAACGTATGCGTAAACCAGTTTGACTGCCACTTGCGAGAATTCCCTCGTAGAAGCCCTTTACCTCCAGCTTGATATCTAATAAAATGTAGCCTTTGAGAGGAAACCAACAGGAACACATTGAGAAGTTCTGAGAAGGACCAATACATTCCAGGAAAACAAACTTTCTGGCTATAATCACGGACAGCTAAGAAACGCAATATCTGCGTTTCTTCAGCTGTCGGCGACAATAGAAGGTCAGTGATAGCCCTACGGAGTGCGGGGGTGATTTATTTTATTTAATATAATTTGCTTTATTATCATTTGTGTTATTTTAGTGCCGCAGAAACAGCTATGCTCCTTTTGGTGGTGCACTACGTCGTAATAATAAGAATTCGCATCTCAAGAACGTGTGCTTACTTGTCAGAATGAAAGGACAACGCCAATTCACTTTCTAATTGTTTGTTCGCAACCAATAATATCGATATAAAACGTAAGTAAGGTGGCATCGAAGTCTTTAGAAAGAAGAAAAAAAAGTTGCAGGACGGGTGTTGACTAAGTGCTGTGTAAAACGAGCTAATAAAACAATGAGCGTTGAAAACCAGACCTTTGAGTAAGACGTTAATATAAGATGTTCAGTAGCGCTGCACAATGATCAAACACATTGAAAACCTAGTGCAAAAAGATGACCTCACTGATCATCCGTCTATTACACAAATAATGTGTGCCAGTCAGTTCACCCATACGTTCATAGTCATAAAACAAACGTCTCGTCAAGTACGACAATAGCAACAAACGGCAATCTCCTTTCAGTCAACTAAAAGATCGGTGATTCTTCCAATACTTTCAACCTACACCTTCTTGTACAGAGGTTGACCTTTGCGGTTGATTAACATGATATCACTTTCATAGAAAATGCACGCGCGCCAACGGACCCGTGATGAAAAAAAAGCTTTCACTTTTAATTTCATATTCATGGAGAAAATACTCACATATGCCAGTGATATAAAAAACAACTGGTCAGCATTAAATTCAGTCATGCATGGCAAGCGCTGCGGCGTGGAGGGGTGCTGCGTCAACAGTTTCTTATGAGCCTGTGGAAACAAATAACTGTTAGTTCAGGAGTATACGAAAAGCTGTCAGATTTATTTTATACTCAGATTTTTTTAAGATAAACGTCCACAACGCTCTAAAAAGACAAAGACAAGCAAGGAGCGGTAGACAACAAAAGCACTCAACTCTCAATTTAATATTTATTGAGGAAACAACTATGTGCCCAAGAACGCAGTACCACTTTTTTATGTATACAATATTTATCTGAGGCAGTTATGTTACCCTGTCTGCTTTTCTTTGGAAAAGGCTGCTTACCAAACCTTTTTTGGGCTATTTTGAGTGTACTCTTCCACCACAATAATAATGATGCCTTTAAATTTAGGACGACATTTTCAAACCGCACATTTCTACCGTTGATGACACTCTTAAAATGATATCATCACATGGGTGTTTAATTATCTGGTTTTCTTTATATAAATTATTTCTTCTGAGATGCTAGCACCCTATTCCACGAGAGGGGATCCAAAAGTAACCGGAATGAATTTCTGGAAGGCGGGCGATCCATTGCACCAGCTTCCGCGCTAGCAGCGCTTAGCGGCGGAAGCTATAAAGAGAATGGTCATTGTGTAAAGAAAACGGTCATTAATTGGTGAGAACAGGGCGAAAACAAGGGTACCTCGTTGGCTGAAGTTGTTTCAATGACCTTGGGTGCGCTGATTGACAGCTCTTGTGACCAACCACTATCCACATATATTCTCCTAGCGGAAGGATAACAAATACCCTCCAATCACAATATCTAGGTAAAGATGTATTCAAGTAGTTTATTTCAGCATACAAGAGTGGAAATATGCGAGTCTTCGTAACTGAGAGGGCAATGCACGCGGCGTTGTTGTTGCTGCGATATTCAGAACGCACTCAAGCTTTCTGTTGACGGCACTTGCGGTGGCGACCGCTGCCGCGGCCACGACGGAATGGACGATAAAAAACGAGGATTCGGCTCTGTGGGAGTTTTGACCCGAACCCCAACGCGAACCCCGCATTCACAGCTGCGTCTCAAGTTTCAGAAATTGTTTCTTGTCAATGTCACCTTTTCTGTCTATTATAACACGGTTCTCCCCCTTCCAGGTCATTTTGCCGACCGGCGTCGTTTGTTAAAGTTCTAGGGGCATGGTGCAAATATTTTCCCCAAGAGTTTTAAAACCGTTTCTCGTTTTTTGCAATGTCCAATATGAAGGAAAACCTTGCGGCTGTGGAAATCATTATTATCTTTTAGAGAAAAATGGCGGCGGAAATTCATGTAATACTTCTTCAACAAGCTTTCAAGGAAGATGCTATGAAGAAAACGCAAGCATATGCGTGGTTTTCTCGTCTCAAGGCGGGTGAATTATTGATGAACGCCCAACGTCGCTCAGGGCATTTGCGAGGAAAAACACCACGACTTGTGGGGAATGGGAAAGTGGTTGTTCCATCACGACAATGCCCCAGCACACATGCTCTGTTAGTGCAACGATTTTTGAACAAAAATAACAGAACACCTCTTCTCTCCCCCCCCCCCCCCCCTCATTTTTATTTAGTGGACCTCGTCCCGTTTGACATTTCCAGTACGTCCATATAAAAAAATTATTGAATAAAAAATGTTTTGTGCGCGTCGGAGATCCTTCAAAGCAGACATTGCAAAAAAACGAGAAGTGATTTTGAAGCGCTTGAGGATAAAATTCACAGCATGGCGTAGAACTATAGCAGAGCATGCTGATCGAAAAATTTACGGAGCCGCTAAGCGCTGCTGGCGGCGGATGCTGGTACTACGAACGGCCCGCCCTCCCGAAGTTCATTCAGTTAATTTTCGGTACCCAACGGCACTCTTTTTTTTATCTGATTTTGCATTAGTTTGCGCGCTGTGTTTACTTAAAGCATAAATTAACTCTACAGTAGTGCTGCTTTGATTCTCGTGCTTTATTAACCTTGATACTCACCTCAAATGCAGTTTGTAATCCTTTAATATCGGCAAGATTTTCGTTAAGTGTTCCATATCCACTAATCTGTTAAAAATGCATGAAATATTAGGTATTGCACGAGTATGTAAATAAACTAAGCAAAATATATTACGTTCATGTGAGTTTCTTCTTCCGTCTGACCATCATACATGTTCACGACGCAATTTTCGAGGGGATTGAAATTCTGCGTCGTTTTATCGTTCCACCATAGGCGTTGGTTGCCATTCTCGTCGTGGTAATTTCCTAGAAAGTATTTATAGTTTGAAATAGATGTATCTGATAGCTATTATTAATTTACAAACCTGGGTAAAAAAAGCCGTGATTGAGCTCGTGTCCTAAAATCCATCCCAGAGTTCCCATTTTGACAGAGCTGTAGCCGTTGAAGGTAAATATATATATATATATATATATATATTAATATAATGCAATTTAGTTATTTTTAGGGTAGCAAAGCCAGGCACGATTGTTGAAAGCATTTTCATCTAAACTCACGATGGCAGTCCAGAGGAGTAGAACGGGTGTTGCAATGTCACCGCCGTCAATACTGATGAAGGAAAGTGTAAAGTAAATAATAACCCTTGTCACAAGCATTAAAACGAAAAAAAAATTAAAAAAAATATTTACCAACTGAATTTTCCAGAGGCAAATAAGCGGCAAACACTTCGCTCACATCATGGGACCATCTAGAAATAAAATGTAATAGCAACCGGGGGGTGTACAATAGTTGTAAAAAAACGCAGTTAAGTCTATTCGCGTGACAGAAAGTGCACATTGTTTCACCATTTTCACAACTTCAGCAAACTGTAAGAGCTGATACTGCATTCAGACAGCTTGAACTACGTAACCTCACAACATACGCTCTCATTGTGTGCGCATGTCATTTCCCGCTAATACAACCAGGCGCTTTGAATGCGCCAACGATGCACTCTAGGATTTCATATTCGTATATACGTGGCTTCTTGATTTTGTGCAAACATCGGTACAAATTAAGTGAGCTATGATTTGTAAACGAGTAAAATAAAGGAATTCGTCACGAAAATATTCGCTAGCTGTACAGTACGCGACAGGGTTAACACAAAGACGACATCAGTGATTTTTTCAAATTTTACTGAGACAAGAAAATGCTGAACACAAAAATGAACCTTTGAGGTTGGAGCCCTGAATAAGCGCCCTTTGACACACCAGCACATTTGATAGCAGCTATTTAGAAGACCAATTTTCCCGAGATCGTTCGGTGCATGCGTGGCGCTACCACAACCTTAGCTCACGGGAGGCAGGAGGCGGAGGTCGAGGAGCCGTAGAGACGCATCGAGGTTTATGCACCCTTCAGAAACAGTCACGTTTTCGTGATGCATTGCGGAAGCGGCGGCGTAGCCAAACTGGCTGGTGAGATTGATCTGTTATATAGTCCCCGTTTGCTTAAAGGACTATTTCAACAAATTTGAAATATACCCTTCGTGTTCAGAAATAAGCAGAAATCGCAGGTTTGTATATTGAGCCTGGTGGCTGTATTTTTCGTAAGAAACATCCCACTCTGGCAAGCGCTCGGAGACCAGCCAGCGGAGAGCACGTGACATCCGGCGCACTCGTGACGTAGATTGTCTCGGGACGAGCAAAGCTGCGGCGAGGCTGGCGTCACAGGATATCCTTGCCGTTCCAGCCACCGAAGCGGCCGAAGCACGCCAGCGATTAGGCCACCGCAACAAACCCAAAACAGCTTTTGTACGAACAATGAGTAACGGTTTATTCTTCTATAATCTTGTTAAGGGATAATAACGACGTCTGGGACACACAAACGAGAGTTCCAGGGAGAGGGGAGTTTCTCCTTCCCCTCGTCTCTCGTGGTAGGCGGCGGCGAGCCAGGCATCGTGAATACCTGTCAAGGCTCCTAGACTGGTATTACAAACGAGGCTTTAGCGACATCCAGAAAATCGTTTTTACTAGTCCTTTAATTCGTTTTAAAACTCCTTTTCTTGTCGTTTTGAAGAAGAGAATGCTGAATCTGATGCGGTTCTGCTTTCTCGAACACATATTGACCATGAATTAAGCACCGAAATTTCGTTGTAGTATCCCTTTAAAGGGTCACTGAAACTAAGACGAAACAATCTTTTTTTCTATCTGGTTAGGATAAATACTTTCAAAAAATATGTTCGTCTAAAAATTTTTTTTTCTTAAATATTTATGTTACAATACGAAGTTTGCTGTTTCCGGGTCAAACCGAAACTGTAACCCCGTGGAAGGATGATGATGATAGCTTTTGTGCCCAACTAGTGTGCGCTCTGAGGTAACAGTGTGACCTCAGGAAATGTGTTTAATAAAGCAAAAAAAGAAAAAAAACTAAGCTTTTTGGAACCGAAACCGAAACATAAGTACGGAAGCTAATGGCACTGACATTTGGACGAGGTGTACCAAAGAGGACGCAGAAATGTAGAAGAAAAGAGTGCTACTAGAAGTCACATGGCTACGCCCGACACGGAGTTGCGTGCACCATTTGTCGTGCGATTGATTTTCACATATATCCCTTAAGCTCGATATTCATACGCTTGAAAATCGATTGGCTGGTACCACTAACGACAGTTAAGAAGTAGCGACTGCACGTCCTTCACAACGTTCGTCTGTCGTGCACCGCCATTCTGTCGCTCAGGCCGCGGTACGTCGCCATGTTGAGACTGCCTTAGTAGGTAAGCATGATTAAATACAGGCTCAGTAAACACGGAGCACATACGCATTACATGCACTTCTGTGATCTGTGCAACAATCTTTTTTACAAATCTTTTGGTTTTTTTTTATGCCACAAATGTGGGAGTTCATAATTTTGTCTACTTTTATTATTGAATGTGTTCCTTATATTACGCACGACTTTGAATATATTTGGCACGCATAGTTTGAACGCCAAGTAATCATGAAAAACACAGTGAGCGCCACTGAAACCGGCCGATTCTCGGCCGGCTGTTTTCCGGCTGAAGGAAAACGAATTTCGTGCCGCAAAATGTGTTCTGGCCCGTCGGGCTTTTATAGTTCATGCTGTAATAAAGATATCGGCGAGCATAAATGCCCTAATCGTGAAGCTTAAAACTCGAGACTGTGGTGAAGGAAAGATAGGAGACTTTCACGTTGAAAAAAAAAAAAAAAAAAACACAGGAGAAAACCAACACCACTTAGATAAGCAGAAGGCCTCAGCACCGTCATCACAGTCGGATCGATGGAGGCCTGTGATTGGTCACGAGTGCTCCGTCAGTGTTCGGCCGGGGCTCGTGATCAATCAGCGCGTCGAAGGTCGGGCTTGCACCCAATAGCCGAGTTAGCGCGATCCGACTGCTGTGACTTTTCTAGATGGGAGAGGAGGAGATGCGGAGGCTTCGAGTATTCTAGGTGGCGGTGCCGAAACGCAACAAAATCGTTTATTTTTTCCCCATACTCATATACATCAAATTGACACCAGCAACTCCTTTCCCGGACATACACTTCGTTCACAATGCACCGATTTGTAAATTGTGAACGTTGGTGCCGGGGTTTATTGGGAGTATATGAATAGCGATAGAAAATAAACGATTTAGTTGCGTTTGAGACACCTTCTCCTGTGTCTTTCCTTTTTCGTCTCTTGTTTTCAAGTTTTCCTCACAACAGTCACGGTTTTAAAACATCTTGATTAACTATCGCCAGGTTGCCTCCTCACCCACTGTTTTTTTAAATTAATACCCTGTCATTGCCCCTTTAAGAAATGCATGACATGGCTTTATTATCTTTGCGTTTCTTTACTCGCGATTGGTGTTTTCGCTCTATGGGCGTATGCCCAATACTTATAAGATATTCGCTACAAAGCGATAATAAGGCGCTAGGCACTCTCCGGGCGTTTTTGAAACTGTCAATGAGAAAGAAAAAATATCGCCTATTTTTTTGCTTATGCTAGTGAAACAAAAGATGTAAAGAATTACTTTTAATACAATATATTGGATCAATAAAAAAAGTGAATACGAAAAAGTAGCCACATAAATTTTCTCGTTAACCACACGCCAGAAAGCTCTTTCTCCTTCAAACGTAAAATAAGGGCTAGGCGACAAACACAGTCAAGTTGGCAAGAAAACAATACTTAGCAATTATTGGAAGGCGTCCATAACTACCTGTGCTTAATTCGGAAGTACACGGCAACACACGCAGTGGCCCTAAAGTTCAGCGACACTTAAGCAAACTTCTTGTTCTGCTTGTTCCTGTAATAATACTGTTCTACGAGGAGGAGTTCGTTTGGCTGCGTCATTATCATTTTCCTTCATACAAACTACGTACAAATCGTTCCTATTATCTTGGCGATAATCAAGAATAACAGACACACATAATACTTAAGAAGGATTATAGTTTCTTGAAGCGGCTGAAACATGCTGGCTGCCAAACGGTTCTATCTATTGTGAAAATTGAGAAGATCAACATATCAGTAAGCCACCACACCAGAAAACGAGAAAGCATGTATTGGCATCTTGAAACGAAAGGTTCAGGATGCCAATACCGAAATAATCCACTAAAAGGGGGATGTCCACCTTTCGGTGGTCATGCACTTGGCTAGTTTTATTTTTTAGTGGTATGCGAGAAAAAACAGATTAGTGAAATGGCGCTGTTAATGAACTCGGGAACGCATAAAAACGCGTATGAAAAACCAAGCTCCAAAATCAATACAGGTTCCAATATTAAAATCATGAGAAACCAGCTAGCATAATCCCAAGCACTAAATAAATATGGTTAATGATGAGGACACGGTTTCAAAATCACTTATTTTAACTTGAGAACAATACGCTTATAAAAATATTTCAGAATAATAAAATAAAAGACTTGCTAAGGAATTAATGATCCTATTTGCCTTGTCCGTCATACTCCACGTTTTACTATAGAAAGCCACAGCTGTTACAGCCCTGCAGCAGACTCAGTGCGCTACAACACAGAACATTGGTAGCACCCCAGTTCCTAGACCAGTGAGGGTGCCTGTTTGTGTGAACACAGGTGTCCGCGTGAGGATTTTGCAGTAAAAAGAAGAAAACAGATTCTTCTTCCCTAACCTTTGGGCAGAACGTCTCAATTTTTATCGCGTATTTGGAATAGCGCTCGAACACTACAATAGAAATTTACACCAAGACGTCATACAATTGATTTTCCCTCTAAGTGAATTAGGTTGGCGAAGTAAACGATGAGCAACCATTTCTACTTTTAACACTCTCAACTTATTAATGTAAATGGGAAACAATTCAGTTTAGCTTTGCGAACCAGCATTAATATCCTGGCGGCCAATTCCCAAACCCTTTTTCAGTGACATTCAGTAAGAGCAGCGCACTCCACAGGGGAATTTTTTGTTTTTAGTAACTACACTAACTTCTTCGCATAATGAATCAATTATCCACAGAAAACCTGAGAAAGCAAATGAGATGGCAGTTGTTTAGGTTTTATATTTAGGTTTCTATTTTTGAAAGAATCAAGAGGAACTACTCTAGAATCGGGACATAAATTGGCTAATACTGGTCGGTAAGCCAAGTAATGCGACTGGCCTGCTCTTAAGTACAAATCATACTGGTATGATTTGTACTTAAGAACATTCCCCAGAGGAAAGCCTTCAGGAACGAGTAAGCGCCTATCGCACTCCTGGCAATTTTTGGTCAAATTTCCTTCTTTTACAGCTGGTGTACTTAAGCCTTAATAAGGAATATATAGAGAATCTTTTGTTGAGGACCGAAATCTAGTCGTTGTCAATTTGTTTCTTAAAAATTTTCTATTGAAGAGGAAGCATCTTTTTCACCAGAATAAAGCACCAAAGCCAAAACGTTTACAAACTGAATAGCAGATGACCTGTCATGGTAGTTTAACATACAATTTAATAAAAAATGTGTTAACTGAATTATTACTGCAATATTTGTCCAAGCCGTTCTTTTAAGTACCATGAGATCTGAGCACTCTAGTGGTGTACAGGGACACGAGTAAATGTTTTCTTTCGTAGGAGATAAAAAAATGTATACTAACTCTTTACTCCGACTGTAGGGACTGTGCACCTTCTGTAATTCACGAATAGCATTGTTTTTCCTGAAGCTCAGGTAAGTATCAAGGAAAGGGTCCTTTGGTGTTACGTGCCCAACCTGCATAAAACACATTAAGGTCCGTTACATCCACTTAAATCTGCTCTCCAGCGCTTTTAACAATACCCTTCTTGAATTGTCTCATTTCATGTTTGCTATTTCGCATAATACAACAAAGGGCGCTAATTCAGTAAAAAGTGTTAGGCCGACATCACACTGGTCATACGTCAAACAAAAGACAGTCTGCAAACGCGAGCCACCGCAATAGCCGTGGTTTGAATGCCGCGTGACAAGTTTTTCTTTAAACTCATTGCCATGCGGCATTCGGAGCACGGATCTCGCGGTGACTCCTGTTCGAATTTGTGTGCAGATTGTCCTGTGCATGAAGTATAAGCTGTGTGACTTCGGTTTTGGGCTGCTGTGAAATAAATTTAATTCAAGAGCGAAACCCAAGTTTAAGGGAGAATCGAATTTTGATACAGCTGTTAAATTTATTTGTATTGATTTATGTGATGAACTACTCAGACACATTGAACAAGCGTAAATAAAATTGTACTTCAATATGCTCACGTGTTTATACATGTCTTTTAAGACATCATCTTCATATATGTCTTCGGGGTAACCTATTTTAAAAACCACATTTTTGAGCTGCAAGCAAACAATAAACATTACTTCTGTGGATCCATCAAATCATTTACATCTGATTTCGAGCAAATTTGCCTTTTTTATTGCATCTTTTTTGGTGTCATCGTCCATCCATGTGGTATTTTGAATAACAGCTCGATGAGCTTCTCTGATACTTTCGGCAATTGACTCTACCTGAAAATAGAAGCATATTTTTAACCCGAAAAATACTTTTTAGGATGTTCGATATACGTTTCAAGTTTCACACAAAAATTATTCGCTGCACGCATCAAGCGAATCAAAATAGATTGTTTTCGCTCGAAATATTCTTGCGGGAAAATTACGACATGAATCAAGTTTAAATAATTTGTATCAAATTAGTTTGTACATGTTCTATTTTTCACAGAGAAAATAAAATAATATATTGTAGACTATTAGTTTAGAACATGATAGTCATAAACACGTTGTACTATAATGAGCTACTGCTTACCAGTCTCCACATTGTCATGAATAATTTTTTTTTATGTTGAGTATTTTTTTAACAGAGTTAGTGTACAGATGGTCGCATTTTTGCGCGCCGCCGAGATCGCGTTTTGTTTGAAGAACTTGTTCGTACGGAGAGCACTGCTTCTTGCGCAGGATATTGCGGTGACGTCTGAATGACGCCGAGCTCTCATTGGCTCTAGTTGAAGGATAGTAGGTATGCCTCAAAGCAAGCTGCCGCGGGGTCTACCCCCTTTATCTTTCATACAGAACGATTCAAAGCTCGGCGTTCTGACGATACCACAACCCCTGCAAAAGAAGAAAACGAACTTGCGCTCCGCGCGGGGCGCAGACGAACTTGCACCCCGTACGTGCTGAACCTGTGGTTCGCTCATCGCGCCCGGAGTTGTATCTTTGCCACTGCCTAAGTCTTCACCATTAACCAACGGACAGGGGCATCCTGTCACAAAAACCTACACTGCCAGCAGAACACCTAAGTACACTAGTCAATGGACAGGCCGTTTTGTAAACCTGACGAAGTGCCGAGGACGCGGGTCTCGGACGCAAGCCACGCAGGCGAAGACCTCGGATCACCTTCCAGTGGTTGGGGGAAGGGAGGGGAAGGGGGGGGGGGGGGGGGCGAACTGCGAGGGACTCGACCGCGGCAGAGGTTTACGAGTAGGCGCAGACATAGTGTTGGGTCAAACATCGAAAGTGGTCACCGTATTCTTGGCATCCGGTGTGCTCCTTCGCTGCGCTTATATTTACGAAGCGAATATGTTGATATGTTGTGTCGGCCGAGTTCTTCGTTTATCTAGTTTTTTAACGTACCTAATGCTCGCGCTTCGTTTTGGCGGAAAACTTTTCCTTGTGAGGCACGTTTTGGCGATTCGCGCGGAAATCATCGCGGTCACTTTATTTTTACCTCCAGAAACGAACCAGGGCTCTACACGGGTTGAACACTGAGCTAGGTGATAGGAATTCATCCTGGTTGAAAGCGCGCGAAAGACGAGGCAATTGAATAGAACAAACACGACAGACCAGTGCTCACTCGCAACAGACAGTTTAAAGAAACAACAGAGCTAGGCCACATAGAAAAAAAAGAGAGAGGGAAACTGCCAGTTGCGATCAGTGTTTGTCTGTCGTGCTCGTTCTTTACTTTGTCCTCGTCGTATGCGCGCTTTTTAACCAAAATGAAACCAGGGCTCGAGTCTTGATGTTTATTCTCTGAGCTGTGAACCTGACCTTGGGTGCTGACACTTTGGCTTTCCGGTGAGGGTGGTGTTTCTCTTCCGATTGGTCGAGAGTGCATCGGGGCCTGCACCCGATGGGATTCTAACTAGACCCTGATGGGATACGACAGGCCTTCGCGCACTGACATCACCTCTGGCCGAACGGAAGATTGTTGAGCTTGAACCAACCCGTGCCCGGGTCTTCTTTCTCGCGGTGTTCCACGTTACTTTAGCCTCCGCTCGCCGACTACAAGTCAGCCGGCGTCCTCAATATACGCGGGAAGACTCTTGACGCCAAAGCGTCCGTCTCGTAATTGTTAAATTACGTAAACCGTACGCGGCAGTTTGCTACAGTTATTTCCCATTTGTGCGTCTTTAAGTAATTGCCTTACGTATCAGTGAAGTTCCGTTTGATTTATTTATTACTTCATGAGTCTAAACATTTGTTAACTCTCTTTTGTCGGCTACATAAAAGAAAAAAAATGTCCTTCAGCATGTGCTGTACCTGCAACCGGCATCTCATTCACGTTACCCCCTGTCCACGTCGCTATAGACACTTCGTACGTTTTCGATTGAGGTCCGGGATAAAATAAGCTAACATCTCTGTTAGCTTCAGTGCGGGATTATTATGACAACACTATTGACAATTTTTAGTTGTAGGGTACTTACATCTTTTTTCTGCGTTAAATTAAAGTACTTATCCACATACAGCTTTCCGATTCCGTTGCCGATTATCGGATCATACGGATCGTTCACTGCGCTGACGCAATGTCTCCATCGCGGCTCCGGTCCCTGGAGTCCCCTCCACACTTTGTTGAACTCCAAGTTGAGTGTTGTCATATTATGCGAAGCAATCGGTCCTAATTTAGACAGAAGTTTCCATCCAAAATAGTTGTTCACTGTCACCCTGAGGAAAAAAAACGGTGGATCAATTATTTCTTGCCCGCCTATTTGCTTGCAACGCCGAAGCCCAATAACCTTCGCCATCTCAAGTATGCGTGTTTTTTTTTAGCTGTGCCAAATTCAGAAAAGGCTGATAAATGTCATGCGTATGGAGGTATAAAGGTTTTACGACATCAGGTCCTTATCAATATTGAACAGCTTTTTGCCTAGGCTCCTCTCCAGAATTTCTGGAGAATAAAAAGATTTGATTGATTGATTGATTGATTCTAGGCAATATAAAATTTTAGAAGACCAGGTGCCTCGCATTTTTTTTTGTGTGTCAAATGTCATCGCAAAATATTCTTTGCATATTTATTGTTTGTCTTAAAAGTGCATTAGACAGGCATAATATTTGTAATTATTACCTATAAATAAACTCTAGAATTCAATATCCAGCAAAATGACTGGATAAATCATCGGATTGAAAGGACGAATCGGTTTGGAAAACCGTAAGTAACGACAATTGATTATGAAATGGGAAAACTTGAGAGACGCTTGTAACTGTTATGTGTTTTTATCTGGCTTAATATTTTATTCACAACTATGTTATTGTCTACTAAGTTGTCAAATATAACTGTAATTATTTCGTAGACAAGCACGTAAGACATATTGTTGAAAAATAATTCCAGCACAATGATGACGGCCTCTGCTGAAAGTAAAAACCCCTAGTAAAGCCTTTTTTCTTACCCAGATGTTTCATTAAGCAACTTCATAGCTCCCTTAAGGAATCCTTCATTGAGAGCATTCACCTCCTCTTCTCCGTTTAAGTTCACTGACGCATCTTGGAAGATATCTTTTAGAAGCTGAAGCCACCCTTCCTGGCAAAACAGAATAACATATCTGATTCCGTCCGACTCGTACACCTGATCTCAGCCAGCTATTTATAATGTAAGGCTTACTGATTCTAATTTTCTATCAATGTCTTTCAGTTTCGTGGATGGCTCGGGTTCCTTTTGAGGTGGGCTTGTAGATTCGTCACTTCTTGCCTGGAACTGGATTATAAGAGCAGGTGATCATCCGGTGTACAAGGAAAATTAAAAAAAACGCCAATATGGCATCTAACATCTTTAAATGTTTTTGATGATTAATATTACTAAACCGGACATTAGTAGTACTTGAGAAGTTTTGGTTGGAGTATCATGTATGAGTCGAAATTTAAAGATGCTTTGAGTGTCTAGATTCTATCTCATAGTTTAGAGTATGTTTAGTTACCATCAAATCCATTGATTTAATAATGAATTAAGTGATTGGTGTATCGAATAATGGGCGACTTTCACCACTGGCAAATTTGGTGATTGACCAAAGGATGAATTCGTAGACATGTACAACCCATCTCCGACAAATGACACTTTATTTTCTTTGTTGTGTGGGCCATCCCAGTGAATGACCGAACTCTCTTTATATTAGGCTCTGCTCGTTACCGGCTCGCAGCACAGCAAAAATGAAGTTCGTCTTGGGCATATGGAATTCATAATATTGTGTGAGCGCCGACAATATTTTCAGAAAGATATGATACTTATGTTTGAAAGGCGTTAGCTTCAAACGTTAAATAATTTAAGTAATATTAGGGGACATTAAAGACGCTTACGTTGGAATATTCGTTTTGTTCAAAAAGAGGCTAGACGCTTTATTTATTGCATTTTCCTAACAGTATATTCTGGTCCACAAAAATGACAGCTTCAAACTAACCAATGTTTAAACATAAAAAAATTGAACACGTGAGCCTTACTTTACGGCTTAAGCGGCACGTTGTCTGTCGATTGAGTTGTGTCACCAATGATATATGTATGTCCTCAGTCATAACCTGATCTATAGAACATTATTGTAGCTTATATAACTGTGTACATCGAATATTTGTGTGTCTACACTTAAATATTGATGAATTTCAAGGCAGTGTCGGCATCGTTTCGAAGCTTCGCTGTTTATGGCGGATGTGTTTACCCTTTTTTTATGAATGTTGAAAACGCTTGGCAATGAGACGACTGATGGATCGACCTCGTCGTCGTAATTCCTGCTTAAACGACCTAGATTCAACCTGTGTGCCCAAAATCTGTTTATCAAACAGCGTGCTGGGATGAAATTTGTAGCAATGATATTGTAAAGTTTTCAATGGCGTCAGCGGATAATAAAGACTTTAATTTTCCCTCTTTCGGTCTGGGTTTGTTTATTTTTGTTTTGGTAAATTGAAAAACAAAACTTAACGAAAAACACAAAAAAAAAAACACTCCGCTGCTTTCAGGAATCGAGCCCTCGACCACTTCGTCAGTAGTGCGATGTTCTAGCTCTGCGTCAACTCAACATGGAGAAACGCGATCTCTTCCTTTATTCTTAACTTCCGTTCCTTCCATCTCTGGGGAGCGCGTCGACGGGTGGTCGCGCTGTGGGTTGGGTACTGCCCCGCGAAGGTTGACACGATTCGGCGATGCCAGGAGCCAAACCCAGCCGTCTGGTCGCCGCTGGGTGGCCGGCCGCGCCGGCGGGTCTTCGCGTAGCGGACTGAGTGGTCCTCCGCGAAAATCGACAGGTTTGGCGATGAAAAGCCTAACCCAGCCGTCTGGTCGCTGCTGGCTGGCTGACTGGCTGCGCTGCGGTCTGGGTGGCCGATCATAACAGCGGCAAGAAGAAACCTCATAGTACTGAGACCTAATCTGCATGAAGTAACCAGCTATCGACGCCGCGTCTCGTATCTTCTAGAACCTCCTGTTTCATTGCGTCCCATCGACCGAATCTATAGGCGCGTCCACACCGGCAATGCGATCTAGTCGCGCGATAACTTTCATCGCAAAAGCGCCCATCGCGGGAAAAAAGTGCCGCGGTTCCAGCAGTCGCTATATGACCCGACTTTCTGCGATGCGATCTAGTCGCGGAGTGGCTGAGCCAAGCTGTGGCGTTTCGAGCGAGAGTATTCGAGAAGCGACTTGCCAACGAAGGCGTTGGACTCGCTCATCGCGCACGTAAGTATAACCACCTAATCTTTTTGCGATGAGACCCAGTCGCATCGAGCGACCGTTTTACATCGCCGGTGTGCACGCGCCTTAAATCAACATGGCGGTCGTCGTGTCGGTGGCGATGCGCGTTTTGAAGGTCAGCTACACGGCTATGCGTATAAGACCAAACCAAAACACGTTTTTTACAACCTCGCATGATTTTATAATTTTTCAACAAAAATATCTATTACACAACGTGCACATCTATGCTAATTTGTTTAAATAACGTGTTTCTCACCCCAAATATTCACCAAATACACGGGACTTGCTAACAGTGTACCCCATGACAAGGCAATTTTATATGTGACCCTCATGGCACACTCGCGAAACTTAGTGGTATGAAAATTCCTTGTCATGTGGTAGGGTTTAAGTGGACCAGACGGGGAGGTCCATCGATGATAGGATTAGAGAGCACTCAGCTGCCACCAGGCGATCTCCGTCTGACCGTTTGGCTGTACACTGCGACAGATGTGAATGGCAACCGGATTTCCACAAAACTAATATAGCACAAAGATTCAAAACGCCACTGGAGCGTGAAATATATGAGTCCTTCATGATAAGGGCCCATGGTCCGAATGTTTGTATCAGCACTCCCTCCATCGCCCTCTCTGATAAGGAGCAGGCATTTATCAGTCAAGGTTCAGACACCCGTCAATGACGTCTGGCTTCTATTTTTTTTTTTTTAATTTAAATGTGTCCTCTGTACGCATGTGCGGTGTTAATATTGTTGTGTGTGTGTGTTCTTCTAAAATTGAGTTGCAAGTTGCGCCCTGTCCTGTCTGCCTCTCTTCTCTGTCCTCGTTTTTTTTTTTTTTTGCGTATTTCCCAATATGGTACTTGAACCATCTAGCCCAAATCGTATGCTTAATGCTTTCTGTTTTAAATTCTGGACATGTCTGGTTTTCTGCTTGTCTACTCCAGAAAAAAACAACGCAAAAAAGAACACTTAAACATGAGTTCTGACATCACACGAAAGAACAAACCCAGCAGAGTATTTAATGGTTATTAATAGTAATAGTAAAAATAAATCATTTAGATTTTTCAGAAGTTTTTATCTTATAGGTAGATTGTGCTCACTGCAGAAACTTTAGAGAGCGTTCACGTGATGAAGAATAGTAAAATTGTATTTTGGCGGGAGTTCATTTGGAAATTAACAAACAGCCACGATTTTTATACAAAATTGGCGTTGTTCGATATCAGGGTTTGGGAAGCTTGGTATTGAATGACCCGCCGAGGTTTATGCGGCCTGCTGAGTTCTGTCGTCGGCAGAACTCACTGTACCCTTTTTCTTCACCAATACACAAAATAGCCAACAACTAACCGTCTATGTAGACGAATAAGGAAAATGGAAGAAAATTTACATTAGCATGGCCACACTTAACTTTGCGGAAGCGGAAATTTGTTTGTTCAAGCCGGCATATTTCCTATGTCACCCGGCGTATCAGGGCTCCCTCGCGGATGGCACCTCACTCCCACTGGCTGGTGTAAGAATCACGTGACCATAGCGAACACTAAATGGTGCTGTCGTCGAAAGTCGCAGTATGAGTCTCGGAGCACATACAATAATGCGAAAATTTAATGACCCAAAACGTATTTTACGTATATCGATTTTGCCAGGTGTGACCAAACCACCGTAAAATTTGTTTGAAGAATTTGAAAGGCTTCCTTTCGTACGGTAATACAATACTATTGCAGAAAACATTACCTTCCCATTCCCCGAACCTCGTCACTGTCGTATCACGGTACGTGATAAATGTAACTGTTAACTCTAGGCACGTACTAAAAAAAAAAAAGAAAAAAAAACGCGTTCGAACGCGCGCGTAGCTTCAAGACAGCACTATTAGGCTGGTGTGATTCTAACACAAAGGCATAGGCTCTTGCCTTCACTGCTCTTCATTATTGAAACCATCATGCAACTTTTTGTGAACGGTTTCCGCTCACCTGACTAAAACAACATCTGTCATAAATACCTGAATAAAACTGAGCAAGAGCTGATATTTTGGTGGTGGATATTTTTATTGAAAACATTCTATTGTCAATATGAACGTCTAAAAATATGTCTCGTTTCTTACTGTTACTAGTGTAGTGACATGTCGGTATCTGGACTATGCATTGCAGCTGGGAAGAGCCATATGAGCTGGAATATTGGGTGGAGAATCCCCGCAGCTCTTGTACTCAAACTGTTCAAATTTTATTTAATAATCGTAGGCAGCTTTTGATCCACCTTTAACATCAACGGTATTCAGGAGAAAAACGACTTAGCCCGTATATAATTCTGAGATAATTTCTCACATTACTTGTATTGCCGATTTCGGCCACTTACCACTTCAGGCTCTATGGTACTTGAGGTCTCGTTTTCATCATAATAGTTGTAATCATACGTAAAATTGTAATCAAACTCGAACTTGAGGTCGAAGAATTTCTGGCGAAAAATCAACGGAACAATGATCAAACGCATAACAAAGAACGAAATGCAGAATGAAACATATCTAAAAACAATCAGAATAGCATTATAATCCCCGTGCCGTCCCCCCCCCCCCCCCCCCCCCAGTTGACTGTCAGTTTATTCATAACAATAAAATTAGTGCCGGGGAGGCAAAACGTATGTGCGATGTGCCAACTATAGTGTTCAACAAACTTATTCATTGGAAACTCGGCCGCAAGATTAAATCATCATTAGCTACAATAGCTTGTTCAAAGCTTATAAACTTTTATTTCGTTTCCGGACTGCAAAAACGACAAAGCACTTGGTATAATAACAATAATGAACAAGTAATAATCGCTTCACCAGTTCACACAGAACTTTGATAACCAACCAAATAGTAACATAAGAAACACGAAATAGGGAATGATATTTCGGGTTCTAATAAAATGCGAACGGTGTGGCTTAGTTACAATCTGCGCCACATGAAGCTTACCTCGGAACTAAGAAAAAATCTTCTCAGTAGAAAGGGGGCTCTATTGTGTATGTTTATGAGTGGGACCCATTGACCCTTTGGGTGGCGCAGCATGTATCCGAAGCCATTTGCTTCGCTGTTCGCATCTCGTTTGTACACAGTAGTACTTCCCACATATATATAATCGAAAAAGAATGTACTATGAAGGTGACTGAAATTTGAACTCTTTTTTTTTTTGGCTGTCAAGCACTTACTTAAAAAAAGAAAAAAACTATGTGGTAAGTTGTAAACGATTTTCAATTACCAACTTCTCACAAGAGCTCCAGTTTTTAGAATTTTATTATAAAACTTTAGAATTATATAAAATGCCTTGTATTTGTATTAAACTTTAATGAAGGAACACTGCAAGTTTTTTTTTCATGAAGGCACTAACACGCAATAAAATAAAATATTGTTACATTAAATGTGATTGCCTTATTTGACATAACGCTAATATTAAAATAGACACTGGTTTCGATAATTGTGTTTTCTGAAAATATACACCGTGAAGAAATAAATAACCTTACAAAAGAATTTCGCTAGGCGGCTGTGAAAAATGGTTTGTTCGTAATTTTCTCGAATATTTTCGGTTTTCCTGCTTTTACGAAAGGAATACGAGTAAGCAACAATTTTATCGTTGTAAGGTGAATTCCGCTTTATTTAGCCTTACTTTGTCAAAACTGAACAAGAAATACAATAAAAAGCTACCATAACCAAGATACGGTACCATATACCTAAATCCAACGTCAGCCTCATTCATCTCAAAGTCTTGTTGTACAAAGCAAAGTAAAGTTTATCTACTCGCGCGAGAAGACTGGGCAACAGAAACATATTGCCCTTTAAGTGAACAAAAAATGACGTCACTCAAATGTATTTGAAAGAAACAAAAAAGTCTAGTCAAAATGTCAAGTCAAAATGATGCTGGTTTGAAGTCCGGCGTGGACGCGGCGCGGATGAAACGTTTTTGTCTGCTACGTTCGAGAAAATTCGGACTTCGTGTAGCCTCCGCAGTTTACTGCCCAAGTTTGTCACTCTAAAAAAGCCCGTGCGTCTACTTTCCGGCACAACACTCGGATTGCCAATCAGCGCATCTTACGGAGGCAGCTCGGCGAATGACGGTGCCAAATATATGTTTAGACCAAAAAACGTAGTCTGAGTTTTGACATCAAGCAATGCAAGTGTGACGTTCTTCATTGTTTAATGTAACAACGCAGACTGTTTTTTTTTTTTTTTTTTTTTTTTGTGAACATATGTTTCGGCATCGTCATTCGCTGAGCGGCCTCTGTAAGTTGCAGTGATTGGCGCTCCGAGTGTTACGCTGGAAAGCAGACGCACGTTTTTTTTTTTTAGATATTTAGTATCTTTGATCTACGTGGCTGAAACCTCTTGAAGTACCGAGCCTCACGCGCAGCTGTGGCGTCTCCATTTTGTGAGTGGGATCGTCGGGATGGTCGAGCGGAAGAAGGCTCCGAAGAAACTCGTAGCTACCCTTCCGGTGCCACACTGAAAACTGGAGACTTCTCGGTCAGGCCAGGAAACAGGTCGGCCTGGACAATGGAACTTCGACTCGAACCTGACGCCCTTGCGAAATGTCTCGCCTGCATACACTTGCTGGCCAGGGCTCGTGTGTCGTATTCAAAGTGCCTATGCCGACTACTAACTTTATTAATACTAAACCACAGAGAGCTTTCTGTAAGTGACTGACGAGGCAACCGCGACGGAACGAAACTGTTTTCGTCCTAAAGGCATAAGGCACTGGTAAATAAACGTGTTTGTGCCGGCGACATTAGAATTGCTTCCAGTTGCATTTTTCTTCAACATTTAGTATAGCTTAGACGTTTTTTGGACGGTCGCTCTTTATACGACTCGCTCGCAGGGTGAGAACGACGTTTGTAGGACACGTTTAGCAGGATCTGCCGCGCTTCTCTTCCAAGTGAGGATTTTTTGGAGAGACTGTCTGGAAGCGGGCGGGTGAAGGAAACAAGAGCAGCTGGCGGAGTAAGCTGCCCCTGCCTGCGAATGTAAGAGCGAAGTTACATTTGTCAGGTGACTGTTTAAACAAACAGGAAGATCACTTTAAGGTTCACATTATTACTTCAAATAAATATCTAATTTAGTTTTGCTTTGTACGTAATAGCTTTTAAATTAAAAAAAATTTCCATCTCGAAAAATATTTTTTTTTCGCAGTACATCACATCGCGCATAGTGCCTTTAGTGTTGATTGGACTAACGTCTTTGCAACGACAGCGTTAAAAAACAGGAGCGTAATTCCTCCAAATATGCTCATATTTATTTATTCAATATCACGTTTCGGAGCTTTATTGGAACATAAATATCGTATCACTCGTACAAAACACGAACATTAGTTTAAGGAAAAAGGGTACGCTCCTTTTACCATCGAAGTCTTTGACGCCTACTCTGCGATGCCTAAGAATGCCTTGCCAGTGCCATGTCGCAGCTGTGCCTCCCACTACGCTTTAACACAAGATGAAACAAAGTATAGTATTTCTTTTGAAGCCAGTGGTAAATATTCATTTATGCGTACTTCGTTATTTATTTCTTTTAAGACGAAAGCGCAAGCTTTTTCAATAATGTAAATGACGATTGAACTAAGAAGGGTCGACAGCACAAGAATGCAAAACAGCCGAAATGAGGCTTAAATGATTATTTGCACGTGGCGTAAGCTTACAGATCTCTCCTCCCCAAACAAAATTTCGCAAAAGATCCCAAGAACAGGATAAAACCAAGCACAGCAGAATCTATTTTGTATATTGTTATGGGAAATATTTTTTTTTTTTAACATACTGAGTCAGTAATTCACTTCGAACTGTACAAGATCACTACGTCTTCAGACATGTCTGAAGCTTAAAGGATTTGACTAAAACGCCAGTGTCAGTGTCGTCCAACAGATTGACCCTTGAAGATGTACATAAATCTTGCATATATGGTATTTGAGACGAAATTTCAAAGATTACCGATTTTTTCGGCGGTACACTCTCAGAAAGAAAGGGTATATTCTTACACCCGTTGTCCCATATGCGACACCCCAAAATCTCAGTTCGACGCACAGAGCGCGGACGTCGAACAGACGACTCCAACTTTTGCGAGGGGCTTGAGAACGTTAACATGTACCTCATTAAACAGCTAAACTACGTATCGAAAATTTCAGCAACAAAAAAAAACAAAAAACAACTGAGGTTTCGGAGTAGGGCCAAGAAAACCCCGATTACTTTTTTTTGTAGTCAGTAAAACGTGCATTAGCTATTTTATTAAATTGTACCACACGGCTATCAAACCGCTCGCGAATGTTGGTACCGCCGGGTTGACGTCAGCGCGCTGTACGTCGAACTGAAGTTCTGAGGTGTCATATGGGTTTTCACAGTCTAGTTGTGGAAACACTAAATATTCTCAATCTAGTATTTTTTTTAAACAACGTAATTTATTTCCCCACTCCAGCTAGGCCTCCCACTATTATTTCTGGATGTTTGACTAAAACAAAAATTATTCATTTTGGAGGGGCGCCAGACCAATTACTGAAATGATAAAATTCGGGAATTCAATTTTATTTTATTTTTTTGGGGGAAAGGGGTCACTCGTTAAGAATTCTTGAAAAAAAAACAGTTTTTTTGGTAAAAGCTCCCGTCACTGTAGCCGACCTGTTTTATTTCTCGCTTAGAATCCTCGTGGTGGTGCGGTCGACAGCCGCAACGACTGCCGCGTTATGCTCAGGTCTCGTCAAAACGTCCCGAGGACGGCGTTCTCAGAAGAGCCCCCCCCCCCCCCCCCCCTCCCTGCTCACTGCAGGGGCCGACACCCGACATGGTGTCGGGTGTCGGCCTCTGCTGCAAGCGGGTAGGGGGGGTCTTCTACACCCGACATGCAGGGTATAGAAAAGATGTAAAAAGTATATAAATGGTCATTACTCCCTCGTTACACCTGAAACATTTGAAAAGCGTGTAAACATTGTGTAAGAAAGGTGTAGCAAAGGTGTTCTTTCGAAACTACACAATTTTTACACGAATATAGGTGGGGACATATTATGTGTGCAGGCTCATTC
The DNA here is from genome assembly GCF_016920785.2 of Ixodes scapularis. Classification (NCBI taxonomy): domain Eukaryota; kingdom Metazoa; phylum Arthropoda; class Arachnida; order Ixodida; family Ixodidae; genus Ixodes; species Ixodes scapularis. The sequence goes on along the minus strand of NW_024609846.1, from coordinate 91,096,496 downwards.
TGTTTCATAGTGGGCTTCATTCGCATAAATAACTTTAAATCAGATGATGAAACCCAGCGGTGCTCTGGCATTTCTTACGGAAGCGAACTACTCGCGGTTACCTTGAAGGAGAAGCGTTAGCTCAAAATCACGGTCGAATGCGAGCATGAACGATAATTGTTGGTTCATCTAGAGCGAAACGCCTAGCTTCACTATTCTTCAATATTCTTCTAAACATACCATTTTTTAGAAGAAAAAACATAGTCAGTATGCAAAATATTGGCCTGGTGAACAGATAAAACTTATATAAATCATATCTTACTTGAACAGATGCATATATCTTTACACATAGGATGATTTTAGTTTTATATGTATATGGTAAATATTTATAACACAGGGGTGCTGACGCGTTCCTTATAAATATATGATATATGAAAGCGAACTCTACCTTTGTTAAATTTACTTCGAAGTCAAATATATCTTGAGCAATCTGTGTCGTTACATTAATGTCCTCCTCTTCCGAAAACAAAATTACTGTTTTCTTGATGAAATCTTCATAGGCTTCCACAGCGCTGTCCTTTTCCTTTTGTGCCTCAGAAAGTTGATACGAACTGGGCACAAACTTTGCAGGCTCAATCTGAAAAATATGAAAAACAACCAAATCCAACATTGCAGATAAAATGTTCTTCATAAAACAGTTGTTCTCTTAGAAGCACTTCCTGAAGCAAAATATTGACCACTAATACTTTTCGTAAGAGATTCAACCGTGTGAAAATTACACCAAATAGACGGTGTGCGAAATGCACAGCGTCATCTACTACCGCGCCGAGAACTACGTCCACAATATTGGTTGCGGCGAGAAAGTGAAGAAAGCGACCGGACCTTCGACGGAGAGGCGGCTGCTCCGTGCAAGAGGTACGATGCCAAGGAATGTTGCATTCTCCCGTGTAAACAGCGGGAACATGACACACAGGTAACCAAGGTTCCGTTATCTTTATTTATTTATGTTTGTTACTTTTCACGCAGCTTTTTGCAATACATAATCAGCGAAACGGCGAAGAAAGAGGTAATTCTCGTATGATGCGGGGCTATTTACATCTACTGGACTGACACCCGACTTACTGAAAAGACTGTAAGGGCGCAGGCGAGCTCGTGGTAGCAATCATGTCGTTTAACACCTAAGACTGGTGCAGGAAAGAAAAAACATTTAGTCGATTGAACAGACATAGAAGGGAGCGTCCCCTTCTGTGTCTGTTCCTTCGAGTAAAAGTTTTTTTCTCCTTTTTTGTACCCCAGCTTTAGGTGTTAAACGACAGGAATGCCCGTCTTATACCTGGGTCAGGTGCTAGACGGGTGTCAGTTCAGAACAAACTCCTTTAAAGGGTCGGCGAATCAGCGCACGCCAATAAGCGCAAGATCGCGAACTAATTTCCCGATTCTTTAAAGGAGTTGGTTCTGAAGGTCTTTAATGTGCCCGTCTGACTCGGGTATTACTGTCGCATTAAAGCCCTTCAGAACAAACTTTTTTGAAGGGCCGTCGAATCGGCTCGCGATCTTAGGTCTGCTCGTGCTTATCGGCGGGTGTTGGCTCCCAAAATTTTTAAATGTGTTCACTTTAAGTGTTTTTACAGTGCCCGTAAAACAAAAGTATTTGTCTCAATTTACGAAAAATTTTACCGTTTAAGTTTCTGAATTAGCGTTTTTTTTTTTTGTGCATGTTATAGCTAGATTGCTTTTCGCTTGATGCGACAATACACGACCTTATATGCGCTAGAACAAGCACGTGAAAGCGCAGCCGCAAGAAGCTAGAGCTTCACAAATTTATGCCACAACCATAATTAAAGACTTGCATTGTCAACAATGAAAGACAAGAGTAGAAAACACGAGTTCTTTACTTAATTACCTTTGATAAATAATAAAAAATTCTTAAGACAGCTAGAAAACAATGTGTAGCAGTGATTCCAATACTTGTCTTGGCGTCAGTAAAGGCAGATTCACACGAATGACCCAATCGCGAATTTTGTCAGCAAGTCGTGTACCACGTGACCCCTACATCTTCAATTCATGGGATCCGTGCCTGGTTCCCGGACGCGCGAACTGAAATGGCCGAGCGCGTTTTCACTCGCGGATTCCTGGCGGATGATTGCCTTGAAATGCGTGTAGCCTGGCAATTTACAACGTCCTCTTTTTGTTTTGACCAACAAAACAAAGATGGCGCATTATTCTGTTGTGTGTTTTCGCTGGTTCATCTTATCGCGCGAATCTTGGCACCACAAGTAAAATCAGCTGCAGAAACTTTGCCTGGCTGACGCGACGCAAAATCCGGTACTCCTCCACTTCCGTGTGAAGATTCAAGTAGCTTCCTTCACAACTCGTCTAGCACGCCGTGATATTTTTTGCACTTCCAATCAACCTTTCATCCAGCAAGTCCTTTTTTGTGACGGTGCTGTACCCGAGTGCTGTGTGCAAGCACGGAGTTCTTGAAGGCATCTCCAAACGCCCCTCCGCAAGTCCAAGACGTCGTCGCTTCTAGGCTGAAGCCTTCTCGTGCAGGACCATGCTTGGGTCACTGTTATGCCTTGGGTTATTAAAGATAGTGGCGGTTTGCGCCAGGTACATCACGGTGTACTTTCTCGCTCTGTAGGTAACAACGGCTCACGGCGATTCTTTTTCGCGGTAGCGACGTGTTCCTAGCAGTAAACGTCGATTTCGCCCTGGGACAACAGCGTCACACTGTGATGCTGGAACTCTGCGGCACAGTAGGGTCGCGAATAGGTTCAGTCCCTCGTCACTGTCATTTGCTGGTCGTCTCCTTCGTGTGCATGCGCTTGAGAGACGGACTTTCCGCGGACGTGTCGTCAGGTGATCGCTCCATCCGTTGATTCATCCGTTTTATGAATCGGTCATATACCAGTTTTGTAAAAACAACACTTCTAAAATCAAGTAGGTAAGAATTTAGAATGTATTATGTAGAAAGGAAACCATTACAGATTTGGACGGCGTGTCTGTTCGAGTCTAAATTCAGTCACAGAAAAGCGATTTTACTGTCGCTCTTGTTGAACGCAAATTTTCATTGCATGACTTCATTTGGTTCATCACAGAAGCTACAACTTCAATATTGGCGGCAGCACAAAAGTGACCTGATGCTAAAGCCGCCGAGTGGATTGGTGAAGCTAAAATTAATATCGCAACCTCTCTTTCTTTTTTTTTTTTTTCATGGCCGAGATGAAAGTTTTGTTTATTGTAAAGTAATTCCGTTGATTTGTTGAAAATGTCGCGTAGTACAACACCAGTACCTAAATTCAGTCTTTCTACCAGGATCCGACAAATATTAGTTTTCCGGCAGGATGTCAGTGATTTGTGCACTACTTATTTCGAAGTTATCCAAAATTGATTCGACCTGTTCGGAAAACCTCAAAAATAATACCGAGGTTGCAGTTTGCTTGCCAGGAATTCAGACATCTCCGTCAATCGAGGCTTTCGCCAGTAAGAACCTTCCGAAAATAAGCAACTTTGATTCGCATGAATGAGTGTGGAGCTAGGATGGGGATCGATATATTGTTTTAATGCTAAAGAGTACGACGTCTCGCTCCATCACGTCAAAAAGAAAGTAAAATAATGTGTCATCAAAAAAGGCAGGTCGGCCTAGTCTTTCGTCTAGATTGGATGATCCCAAAGTTTCTGCATCTCAATCACTGAGGTAAAGCCTTCTAAATGCCAAGAGGCCGAAAAAAACATGATGCTACATGAATGGCAACAGGCACAGTGTTACAAGGCCTCCTAGCAGTTTCACATAATTTCTATTGAGTCGTTTTGTTTTCAACAAATCTGACAGGTAACGATTACGTTCCTTTACTTAATGCAAGCTTAGATTTTCCATTATGGGTGCAGTTTGCAAATATCACACAGCAAAGAGTAACATTTAGGACGCTACTTACATACATGGCTGGCTGCGACGTGTTAAAAAGATGCGGTGAAAGATCAACGCTAAAAATAAACGACATGTCTGCTCCAACTCGTATTTTTCGGTATATTTCTTTCCAGTCGATAATTTCATTTGAACCAGGTATCATCGGCCATTTAGGGATGCCAAATTTTTCCAAGGTTTTTCGTAGCCGGCCTATTTCTTCCGCTGGCTGGGAAGAATCTGATTATAGAACACAGATTATTATTAATGAAGGAGAGAAACTAAAATGTGTATATGTTTAGCAATGGAGCTTTCCTTTAAAATTAGGAGTGACAAATAATTGGTAAAGTGCAATTTCATGAAAACATGTGGATGTGCAGAGAGATATCTGCCATCAACTTAACGGCCTTTTTCTTTCAACCTCGTTTTTTTATACTTAAGGATATTAATTCTAAAGACGTACCTTCATTCATGCACGATTGATAGGCTAATGCAATTTTGTCATTGAGAGATTCAGCTTGACATGTTGGTGGGGTCATGTTGCTTAAGATATCTGTAAAATGCATAAGAAGAGAAGAGCTAAATTATAAGGTATTATTCGTTCCTGCACCTAATATTTAAAAATGCTGTTTTTATAACTTCAGCCAGCACGTAATGTATTAAAGGGCAACTCCGATTAATTACTAAAAGTCTGGGATTACTGGTGATTATCATGTCAACACTACTAATAAACGGTTTTATGTCAATAATTTTCCGCGTTCGATTGTCGTCATTGAGATTTTTTTGATCCCACAATTATGTCATCGAGCTTTGCGAAGTCAAGAATGAAGGAAAAAGTCCCGTTTCGTCCTCGAAACTTCATCGGAACACAGAAGCATCGGAATCAGTGGCGGTCTGTGAGGGTATACTGGAGCCAGACTTGAACTAGTATTCGCCTCTGCAAATTTATGAACAGTCCAAACCGATATCGTCTCATGACCCTTTAAAGTTTTCTAAATTGTCTCATCCATACTTTTCTTCACACTTAATGTACTACGTTGTTAAAGGGCAGCTCCGCCGTCAGTTTGAGCGTTTGTATCGAAACATATTTTCAGAAAGGGTGCTAAAAACTTCGCCTATGGCGCAGCGGTTAAATCATGAAAAATCTGTTTCCATAATTTATAATTGTTAAAATACGATTAAATCGATTTCGAAATTAACTTGCCACTTGACCGGTTCGCCATTCGGAAGTGACGTTGCATATGGTATAAACATTCGCACGTGTGCAGTTTGAGCTTGGCCTGCCTGGCAGCAGGTCACTCTTCTGCGTTTGTGCCGCATATCAAAATAAACTTATCAGGCTCGTCTGAATCGAGCAATGATTAGGATGTGCTCCTAGATTTCGAGGACGATAACCTAGACGATAACCCGTTCTCATACAATCCACCGGCATCTCCATTAAGCGAACCGCCAGCGGTATTCGCGATTCGCCGCCATGTGGACCCAGCGTCCGCTTCCGAAGCGGAATGGTGAGGCAGATTTTGTTGCTGAGGCAGATTTTGATGCCTTTTAATTACAAGCACTTTTTTTATACCTCAGGGTCTGACAATAGACGGTTTTAGTAAACCGTGTTTCCAAGCAACGCTTCTCTAGCAGGAGATCGCGCTGTGTCCTGTCGGTTTCCTTTTACATTGTCCTCGTCTTTGCGGTGTTTTGTTTTTAATGATTTCTGCAGTCCAACTACCCCGAATTTCTACGTTAATCAACTGTATTTCTTTTACATAGGGCACTTTTCAATGTTTTAATTCGACGGCGCTGTGTCCTGTCGGTCACCTTTTACTTTGTCCTCCTGTCTGTGCCGTTTTGTTTTTAATTATGACTGCCACTTCCAAGCGTGCTCTCACGTGCTCCCGGAGCGGTAACCAGCCTCTGAAAGCTATCCACTGAAAATCGGACAGTCGACAGCACCAACAAGCTACAAAGAAAGCACCCTCACCAAGACACTCACCAACCTGTGACGTCACGGCAACGTCAATGCCATCGTGGCAGCCCCCATGTGAACGCTCTTGCTCAGTGTTGCAAGTAGAGCGGCAGCAAGTGATTTTGCCGTGTGCCCGTAAATGTCAAGATTGATTTTATTCTAAGAACATCCTTATTTTGCCGAGATATTTTGTAGATATGGTCAGGAAGGAAACCCAAATACATGGTGAAACATTTATAGAAATCGGTGACCATCAAAATTGCGGCGGATTTGCCCTTTAACGGTTTGCGCGATCATGGAGTTTTATATCCCAGATCACTTGCTCACGTTCTTGCGCAATGGAAACCATAGATAAAGCCACCCTCTCACACCAGTAGCTTTGACAGCGCAATTTACTGAGCACGAAACGGAGTATAGGAAAATATAAGGAGTATTCACTGGCGGCCATATCTGTGTGCGTGGTTGCTCAGCGCGTGCTGACGGCGAGCTTCCACAGTTCTTTTGCATTGTGCATTCCGCACCATAAAGAGTACCGGTCGTAGCAGCCTATTGATATGAGCTCGTTCTGAGAATGCGCTCTAAACAGCACCCACAAATATGGCGTCCAGTGAATACTCCCCTATAGGAAACGGAGTATAGTCATCGTCCCTACATGAGAAACAGGCGAAAACAATGAAAAGTTTGGTGTGCTGTGTGGGCGCGAAAGTTGTCGCCTAAAAATGGAGTACAAAAATGGAGATGAGCTGCGATCGGCTTGCAGATCTCTTCCCTTTGTCTGCCAATTTTTACTTTTGCATCGTGGCTTACAGATATAAGAATATTTCCTTGGAGCAGCAACAAAAAACGTTTTTTTGAAGTCAGATAAAAATAACACGCTGCGTGAGATAATTCCATCTCTTAAAAAAAGCTGAAAAATTCTTCAAACGATTAAAAAGAGAGTTGAATTTGACAGTATTTCATTACATGAATTTGAATATCACGCCCGTTTTCCCCAAAGATGTAACTAAACGCGAAAAAAAAAAAACACGAAAAACCTCCAACCCGATTGTTACGTCATCTTTCAGCCGCCAAGAGTGTGTCGCTCGTGTGAGCAGCGCGAGCAGAAGCAAGCTTGCCAAGTATATTCCTCTACACCGATACCGGTCGCAACGTCTTCTTCTAACCCTTTTGAAAAAAAAAAAAAAAGAAAAAAAAAAATGAAAGCCGCTTACAACTCCCTGTAACGCCGAATTAGAGCGCAGCTCTTGAGGAGGAGGAGGGAAGGGCACTGGGGGGGGGGGGTTAAACTAACCAGGGGGGGTCACGTTACCTTGGGGGTCACGTGACCCCCAATGCCGATGATGTCATCACTGACGTCACTGATGACGTCATCAGTGACGATGACGATGCGGGTACCGATGACGTCATTAGTGACGTCACTGATGACGTCATCAGTGATGATGACGATGACGATGCGGATGCCGGTGACGACATCAGTGACGTCACTGATGACGTCATCAGTGATGATGACGATGACAATGCGGATGTCGGTGACGTCATCAGTGATGATGACGATGACGATGTGGATGCCGGTGACGTCATCAGTGATGATGACGATGACGATGTGGATGCCGGTGACGTCATCAGTGATGATGACGATGACGATGTGGATGCCGGTGACGTCATCAGTGATGATGACGATGACGATGCGGATGCCGGTGACGTCATCAGTGATGATGACGATGACGATGTGGATGCCGGTGACGTCATCAGTGATGATGACGATGACGATGTGGATGCCGGTGACGTCATCAGTGATGATGACGATGACGATGCGGATGCCGGTGACGTCATCAGTGATGACGATGACGATGTGGATGCCGGTGACGTCATCAGTGATGATGACGATGACGATGTGGATGCCGGTGACGTCATCAGTGATGATGACGATGACGATGTGGATGCCGGTGACGTCATCAGTGACGATGACGTCATCGGGGGGTCACGCGACATCGGCGGGGGTCACGTGACCTCGAGGAGGGGGCCACGTGACCTCAGGGGAGTCACGTGACTTCGGGGGGTCACGTGACCCCCCACGAGGTCACGTGACCTTGGTGGGGGGCTCGCGCGGTGCATTATGGGACATTTCCCATGATGCACCGCGCGGTTACGCCGACGGCGACGGCGACGGCGACGGCGACGGCGACGGCGACGCCGACGCCGACGGCGACGCCGCTCAAGCCGGAAACGGGCCCCTAAGAGCTGCGCTCTAAAAGTGTGCGATCATAGCTGTAATAGGCGCTGAAGATGCGTGAGAGCGGATATTCCGAAAAAAACGCCGTCTATGACGTCACGCTCCGGGAAGGAGGGGCTTCAGCGGTACTTTTAAAATACTTTTCTGCAGCCTCTATGCACCAACTTGAAAAATAATCTCGATATTCGTGATCCTGGAGTCCAAATGAAGACGATTTAGGCATTTTTACTGAAATACAGAACCGGTCTACTGCTCTTTTAAGGCAGTCCAATCCACACCGCTATTCGACTTCGGGTTCTGTAAAGGGCGGTCCAAACAAACCCGCAAAACGCCGTCCGGGAATGTCCGTCACACAAACCCCCTTTTTTTTTCTTTTTTTTTTATGTAGCAACGGCAGGTTGGTGCGACTGGAAAGTGCAAGGCTGTGTGTGGACGAAGCAGCCAGTGCAACAGCGGCGGGTGGAAGGGAGGAGGGGGGAGTGGGATTGAGCGAGAAAGGGAATAATCGCACACAAGGCGGAAGGGCCCCGCTAGCAAATAATAATTGGGGTTGTATGGATATTTACACAGCGTGTACTTGGTCAGCCATTTCAGTGTCGCGACGAGTCACTCGCTGTAGATGAGCAATTTAGCCAGTGCAGTACAACCGCTAGCCTGGGGTCTTTAACGTGCACCATGCAATAGTGAAACAGGACCGAATGCCGGTGCGAAGCTCATCCAGATCGAAAGGGCAGGTTTGTGGACTGAACCCAGGATCCCTAGGTTCTGAAGCGCGAGATTTCAGCCTATGTGCTCAGAGCTGGCCGGGCGTGCGAGACAAATCCCTCTTTTTGTGATTTTTGAACGACTTCGAGGGAAATAGTACAACAAAAACAAATGCGTCTTAAAGAAGTATTCACACGGAGGAGAAGTGCCTCCCTTTGCTCCCTGGGATGGGCATCTCGGGGTAACAGCGTCTCTCTTTTGCGGGGAGCCGTGCGGATGTATAGACATTCCAAAGAAAGAAAAGCTAGTGCGTGTACATTCCTGCAGAATAACACTCCGAGAGACAATCACCGCAACTTACGGAGGCAGCTCAGCGAATGACTATGTTAACACACATTTCAGAAATACATTTCGTATCTGTATTCTTTATCGCGATACATTTCGTTCTACAGTATCTGTATTTCTGTATCGAAAAACATTTAGAATGTTTCTTTGTATCGCGATGAAATCGGAATGAAATGTATTTCGTTACATTTCTTGAGAAATACTCCTCCCCCCCCCCCCTCCCCCCAAAGAAAAGATACAAGCCCGACCACATCGTTTTTTGTTTTTTTGTTTGTTTCTTTTTGACCTCTGAAAGCATCAGGGTCAAGGAGTTGCTCGGGCTTTGTTACTATGCTGACCAAGGTTCCTTCCAATTATCCAAACTCATCTTCTATGCGTCCTCTTCTCTCTTCTGAGAAGTGTTGCGTAGTCGGGGGCTCGAACCAGGTGGCGTGCCAGGAGTGGAGTCAGCGCATCTTCTGACACAGGCCCTTAGGTAGGGATTTCTCGAGTCACTGTTTGTTGGCATCCATCGCCCGCCGCTAACCGTCTCTCTTGCCTAAGGGTGCACAGTACACCCAACCGACAAAGATAAGTCACAGTTCGTTGCAGCACGAGCCTGGTGGTGGTTGACTTCAAAAAGTAGGATGACTCACTCAGTAAAGTTCAACACATATTCGAATGCGTATGCGGCTGCTCTCGTAATATTGTACGGTCAGGGTACGCCATCAGCCGACGTGTACGTGACCCGCTGCTCTGGTGATCCGAAACCCAGGAAAGGGGGCCAGACGTAACCTCGCTATGCCGACCCAGACTTCGTACACTTACGACTCGTCTCGAGCGCGCCGTTTCTTGGAGAGCTCGCACCTGTGCCGGCAATATCAGGTCGCAATTCACAAAGTCTCTGCTTGGATGATGCTAAGCGAAACTTGAGGACTGTAATTCATGCGTCGGTGGCGGACGGTCGGCAGGAAGGATCTTCAGAACAGGGATGCCACCGTATCGTTTACATCTGTTCCAGGATGGTGGTCCGCTATTCTCAAAAATTCCAAACGACACCGCGTGCACGATCCTCAACTAGGTAACCCACAACGTGTGGGAGCCGGAAGTGAAGGACGAGGCAGAGGGCACGTGACAGACAGGCGGTCGGCGGAGAAGTCACGAGCTGACGCGAGACAGTGCAGGCGGAGCGAGACTAGTAGCTGGATAAGGAACGTTGAAGCCAAGCTGCCTGGCGCGGCCCATGGCGAATTCCGGAGCAGTCCACCAGCGAGGTCTGGAGCAAGACCGGTGGAAACGGCGAGCCCTGACCATATGACCTGGGCAAGACGATCCCGGCGTGATTCCGCAGCGAGACTCGGGCATTGATAGCCCGGGACAGCCAGCCTACGCAGCGCTGGCGTGGGAAAAGCGATCCGTAGGTTTGGACACAGACCCCGACTGTGAGCTCTGATCGACGGGCGACAACAAGGGTCCGCGGACCCGGACTACTGGATCTCGACGACGGGCAACCGGGAGGTACAGTAAACCCATTAGCTGTCCTCTCGTTGCAGTGTGTAACTCCCTGGGTGACGGGCGTAGCGCATACCGATCGGGCGGCGATGATTAGTAGAGGGACTTACAAAAAGAACCTCACAAACGAAAGTATGTACTGTTCTTTAATACAGCAGTGTGGTAAAGTTTCTTGTTCAAGACAAACATACAGATAAAGAATACCAGTTAATTTCACCGAGACGTCATGTGATCAATGTTGATAGGGGCGTCCTTATTGGACAGGGGCGTGGTGACGTTTGATGGGATTTAGGGTGACATAAAATTTATTTAGTTAAGGCGAAGTCTTTTCGCATCCCTCGTCAGACAGACAGGATGTCAGGGAAGGGACCGCGGCCAGTCCTTGATGGAACGTTTTTTTGAGCTCATTGAAGACACCTTGTCGTCCGAAACCACTACCTTCAAGGCAATGTGCCAAGCCTACGGGAAAGTAATTTCGGGAGCAAAAACTTCCACTTCAAACTTCAAGCTTCATCTCAGTTGGCGTCTCAAACAAATTTGAAAAATGTATTGCAGTATCAGTGTTTCTGTATTTCTATTTCTGCCCTCCCTAAAATGTATTTCTGTATTTGTATTTCCAAAGACTTTTTGCCTATTTTTAAAATGTATTTCCGATACGTATCGCGGTACATTTTTACAGATATATTTTAGTATCAGTATTTTAGCTACTATTTTAGTGTATCCCAGTATTTGTATTTCAAAATACATTTTTGAGTATTTCTGCCGAACCCTGCCCAGAATAGACGGAAGTCCATAACAAGTGTGGGAGACCTGATCGAAGTAGACAGGCGCCTCCTCACATTGCGTTTTAAAAGCTCGACGGATCACAATTCACCAGTGAGTTGCCATCAGTACTCTGTTTAAGTAATGTACACGTCCTTGGTGGCTTCTGAATGCTGCTGCAACCATTTACTTTTCCATGTGAAAAACGGGCGGGGATCGTTCGTTGTAACACTGAGACTTGCAGACGCCCACCCTACTCTCGGTCTAATTCAAAAAGAAAAACTCTGCCAAATGTGCATAAGGCTTCTGTATCATCCGGGAACATCCGAAGAGTTTAAAAACACTTGAGGAACCAGCTGGAAAATGTGTTGCTCAATTCGATGACGGTGACTCGAAGTGCCAGCGTCTGCTAGGATCGATAAAGCCCCGGCAGCCGTCGGTGAGAGCCCCTTGACAAGAAGGCAAACACAATGGAGGCGAGAATCCTACGTGAGGAAGAAAGTATACGGGCTTCAAGCAAAAAATCAGAAAAAACTGTGTTAGTCACTTGGCACTGACCAGGCATCTACTTCGCGGGGACGCACAAAAAATAAATTTATGCTTTTTAATTATGCCCAGTTAATGAACGATTAAAAAAAAAGTTCGCCCTAGAAGAAAAACGGGGAAAAAAGTTCAGTTAACACTGGCCCTTCATTCATGGCGTGGCAGAGTGTTCACTTTGCAAACACGACATTCTCCGAAGCCCCTTTGACCTCGGGGAACGACAGGGTGAAGACGTGGAAAAGAATGAACCCGTGATCAGGTGGATACGCAAGGATCGAAGGAACAACAAACAGAGAAGCGCGAGACATCACCAGCAATTCCTGCTGAGCAAGCAAGCAAGCAAGCAAAACTTTATTTGCTGTAAGGGCCTACGTCCTGGTCCGGACGGCCCGTCCGGCCCACGTCTCGCGGATGGATTCCGCAAGGGGACCGGAGTGATTAGTTAGTGCTTCTAGTGCGGCGGACATGTCGGCGCCCGTGGGTGGAGCCAACCATTCCTCCCAAGAAATGATGTGTGAGAGGGTTGGGGGAAGGGTGGGTGTGGTCCTGCTGAGCGACCGACGTCGACGTTGTCTTTCCATTTAGCGGGGTTCGGTTTTAAGTAAATTATAGAATAAACGTTCCTCACTGGCTGGGTTAAAACCCGTCGCGCACGCGAGCCCAATAGGAGCGCAACAGCGGTGACCCGGTAAAGAACTTCAACGTAACCAACCGAACCAGCCATCATGACGGACAACGATGCGACGAGTTCCACTGGGGGAATTTCGACGGTCACGTTGAAGCTGCCTCCATTCTGGCCAGCATATACTCAGCTCTGGTTCATGCAGGTTGAGTCAGAGTTTGTGACTCTGCGCACCACAGCAGACATGACGAAGTAAAACAACGTCGTGTCCAGCCTATCACGTGCCATTGCCACAGAGGTGCGTGATTTGCTTTTTTCACCGCTAGAGGAGGATGCCTTTAACACCTTCAAGGCCCAGCTTATCCGACGGACAAGCGCCTCGGAGCAAAAACGCCTTCAGCAGCTCTTGAAATCCGAGGAACTGGGCGACCGGACTCCCACCCAGCTGCTGCGCTGACTGGAGCAGCTCCTCGGAGAAAAGGCGACCACCATTGACCAGCCCCTGCTTCGTGAGTTATTTCTGCAGCGGATGCCTAGCAATGTGAGGATGGTCGTCACGTCCGCAGGAGACATTGGTCTGAGTAAGATTGCTGAGCCTGCAGATAAAATCATAGAGGTCTCGGCAGCGTCAACCACCAATTCAGCGATCGAAAGCAGAAGTACTCTGAATGAGAGGAGCGAGCTGCGAGCAGAAGTCGGCCGTCTCGCTGACATGATAGCGTAGCTGCAAGCTCCACGCGGCCGCAGCACGTCACGCGGACGCCCACGATGCAAGCCTCGTTCATTGTCCCGGACGAACTCAGGCCTGCTGCTCGCAGGTGTGAGTCACCCTGCTCCCAAGCGGAAAACGCCGCAGCAGAGCACTGACGGTGTCAAGTGCTCTCGCAACGCAGAAAGCCGCCGAACTTTGTTCTTCGTGTCGGACCGCAGCACTGGTGTTCAGGTGCGCTTTAGGGAATCTGGAGCTTAATTTTCTCGGGACACAAAATCAACTCTTCGGGAATCCTCCCACTTTTCATCAAGGTTCAGACCATCGAGGGCTTCCCGAAGCCGTCGACCAAGAAGCAACTCCGGGAGTTTCTGGGGGTGGTATACTTTTACCGCTATTTTCTCCCGGGCTGCGCCACCAAGCTTGCGCCACTAGACAGGCTTTCCGGCAAGACTAGCTCAGCAGCCGAACTTGCATCGGATGCCCTGCACCACATCGGCATTCGATCAAGTCCGATAACTCCTTTCAAACAACTCCATGCTTCCTCACCCCCAAAAAAGTAGCCCCACTCTCAGTTGTAACCGACCCTTCAGATATCGCTGTTGGTGCAGTGCTTCAGCAGAACGTGAATGGGCACTGGCAGCCGCTTTCTTTTTTCTCTCGGAAGCTGACACTTACAAAACAAAGGTACAGTACGTTCGGTCGAGAGCTCCTTGGAGTATATTTGGCACTACGGAACTTCCAGCACATAATGAAAGATTGGCAATTTTTTTTTATATATATTGACAGACCGGAAGCCTCTCGTCTTCCGTCTGCTTCCTCCGTCTGGTTCCAGTCTCTGAGACCAGACGGAGGAAGTCATTCTCAGAGAAAGCTCCGCCAGATGTCCAGCGTCTCCGAGCTCACATATGACATCCGGCACATTCATGGTGCTGAGAACGTCGTAGCGGATGCCCTTTCACAGATAGGTACCGGCACGGTTGAACATTCAACCGCCATCGACTTCGCCCAACTGACTTCAGCGCAGAACGCGAAAGCAGAGCTACGAAAGCTCCGCACATCTCCTGGTTGGCTCGTATTCGACGAGACTCCACTTCCCGTGTGTCCCACCAAACATCATTTTGACACATCGACTGGATCGCCCCGCTTGTACGTGCCGGAACAATTTCGTGGGCAAATTTTTGGAGCCTTTCATGGGCTATTGGAAAAAAATGGTCGCCCTGTGAGCGAAAGTGTGAAGTCTTCTGTCAAGAAATTTTTCGTGGACGACTCAGTTTCCTGCTGCCTCCCAGGTTAAAAAAAAAAAAAAAAAAAATATGCTGCGCAACTATGAGAAGCGGCTACTATTGATGAACCTAAAAGAGCTTCCCCAAGAATGGAAGAAAGGCCCAAACCCAACCTATGGATGTTCATATTTCGCCAATATATGCGCACTCCAAACTGTGCTTTAGCCGGGCCAAGTGGGGCGCAGACTGTTTGCGTATGCGTGCAGCACAAAAACTTGAAGCTGATGATACACGCGAGTGAACTCAAGGAGAACACTAAAGAATTATTAGCCACCGCATGGGTCAAGTTTAGGAAGAAAATTGTAATATTTGAGGAGTGCGACGTATGCCGCCGTACCGAATACATTGTAACCTCTCCAGAAAATACCTGTCCTTAACACCAATCAGGTCGACTATGTTCAAGTTCAGCAGTGGATGAGCGGCGTGCGTTGCAGACTTGAGACAATTTTGTTCACAATACGGGAATTTTTTTGGACATGTTGAATGAAGTCAAGGGTCACCATTTTATAACTAAACAGCAAGCCCCCCTACTTGCGAAAACTAAAAGCACGGCTAAATAAAGATGAGGCAATGGTGCTTATTGATGTTGCCGAGAATTTCAGTTTCCTGCCACAAGACGCCCCGCAGCCTTATCACTGGGTCATCCCACAGGCTGCACTCTGCCCTGTTGTTATTCCATTTCCGCCTGCCAGAATTCTGTGAAGAATAATCTGTCAGATCTTTTGCTGCCATTTCTGACTGCCGGAAACATGATACTGTAACAATGTATGCATTCCATTGTGAGCTTCTGAAACTTCTAAAGGATGACCCGACACAACTAATAAATATTTATTACTTTTCCGACAGAGCAGCCTCACAGTACAAAAACAAAAATAACTTTCTAAACCTTTCTTTTCAAGATGAAGGCTCTAGTGTTTCGCTTGAATGGAAATTTTTCGCAACTTCCCACGGAAAACGTCTCTGCGATCTCATTGGAGGAAAGGTTAAACGTTTGGCAGAAAGAGCCAGCCTTCACAAACTGTAACAAGACCCAAAATTCATTCCACTAGAACTCATCACATCGGCACAAAAAAAAAAAAAACCCCATAAATGGTGTAAACATTTTATAGGTACCAAATGTTATCGTGAAAGAAATTTCAGACGAATTAGCTTGAAGATTCCAAACAGCGGTCGCCCCAAATGGTACGCGGGATTCGCCACTTCAAGCCAATTTCAACTTGAGCGCTTTGAGTATCGACAACGTCGTACTAGGTGACTGAAGATGTTCAAGCGTCAAAAACGTCTGAAAACCACAGCGTTTAATTAAAAACGAACCTTCCAAAGATATTTTATGAAAAACAAAATTTTGTCAAGTTTACTCTCGAGGCTCGACCAGCTTCCTGGAAATTGCAGATAAGAATAAATTATGTTTTCTTTTCATCAGCTTTGGTGCTACTTACTACAGCACTTAAATAAGGCCCATATTTAACGGATGAAGCACCTCCGCTTGTAGCGTGTATAAGATAAAACCCTTCTTCTACGTGGTGTGCGGAAAAGTAGCCGCATGGAACCACTCAGCGCAATATCATGGGTGCTCAACATAAACAAATATTTTCTCGCTTAATTTTTGTTTTACTTAAATTAAACTTTGCATATTCCAAATTATTGAGGCGTAAACTCGTTTGTTTGAGTGACCTTGTACAGTATAACTTGAACAACCTCAACGCGGAATTTGCAGCTGAATTGTAGTCAAAACGACGTTTTTCTCTACTTTACGTTTGAAATCAAAGAAACCTTTTCTTATAAGGGTATAAAGGTATCGCATGCATAAAATATACGGACCCTCTAGGCTGGAAACTCTTCTGCGGTTATACAGGAGAGTAGATTGAAACAAAACTACCCCGAAAACGGCCCAATTTAATCTTGTTTTTATTGACTAAATACAACACAAAAACATAGTTATTTATTTATTTATTTAAATTTCACCTCATATTACATACGAATGCAATTAAATTCAAACAAAAAATTAGGCATTGCTAAATAATTACTTAAACAGGGTATTATTTTTTATTCGAAACAGATTTTTCAAAAAGTCGTCTTTACTGCTACGTGAATGCCGTCTTCACTATGTGTTTTTTGAGCTCGGCGGACATTCAAGAGGCGAACAACCGTCACAGTCTGGTGATTCATTAACTAAAATCTGTTAATTAACTTTTGAATTATTGGTTTTATGGACCATGTTGCAATTGTAATTTTGAAGCCAGCCGTCCTGGAAGGCTATACCAACTTACACATTTAAAAAAATGCAACTGGTTTGGAGATATCCGTCGACAATTTCTCCCCTTTCTATCATCCGATTCCGAAACTGAAAGTTCCAAGTGTGCCGAAGCGCTGATCACGTGACGCTTGTAGAAGTGACGGTTTCGTGACGTACAAATCGTCATGATCTCATATCTGCACTGCGGCTGTCACGGTGCGGCACGAGGTATGCAAACTCGGGGGGACGGTCTTTAGCGCTCTCGCTTTTAATGCGTCATTGCCCTCGGAGCTTCACTCGCGATTGTTTATCGGCGGGGAAGGCGCTTCGCCAAATAGCGTAGGCGCACGAACGTTGACTCTGCCAGTCGACTTAACGAAAGAAAATGAAACGCTACAAGAAAGAAGTCTTTGCTATTTATTATCTTCAGCGAAATAACTTCAGAGATCAGAATTGCTGATAATTTAAGTTTCTGGTGTGCTTAGACCCTAAGGTAATGTCTTACTACAAGTAATGTTCGAAATGGCGACCCTCCACTGCTACGCATGCCATGAATCGTTTCTTCATAGATTGAACCACCCGCTTCAGGACGTGTGGTTCAATGTTGGCGCATGCTGAGACAATTCGGTTCTTCAGGTCGTTGACATCTTGGGGCTCAGTTGAATAGACTTCGTTTTTGATGTGACCCCAAAGGAAAAAGTCTAGCGGGGTCAGGTCAGGCGATCTTGGCGGTCAGAACATAGGTCCACCGCGCCCAATCGACTGCTGGGAAAAACAGGCGTTGAGGTAGCTCCACGCACGCGACGAGAAGTGAGCTGGCGCTCCGTCCTGCTGGAACCACGTGCTCCTAAGCTCGCTTAACGGGAGATCGCAGATAAAGTCACTGGCAGCACCATCAAGTATGTTGGCTGTGTATGACTGAGCTGTCAGTGTGCCTTTGAAAAAAAATGGTCCCACTATTCTGTCACGAAACACGCCGCACCACACGTTCACTGACCACCGAACCTGATGGTTATGCTGGCGGAGCCAGTGAGGGTTGGAATCAGACCAGTAGTGCGCGTTGTGAACGTTCACGTTGCCATTTCGGTAAAACTGTGCTTCGTCAGTCCAGAGTACATTAGTGAGAAAATCGGGGTCTTCATCCGTTTTAATAAGGGCCCAATTGCTAAACTCCAAGCGCTTCTCAAAGTCACACTCGCTGAGATCCTGATGCAAAGATATGTGATTCGGATGGAGCTTGTGCTTTCTCAGGACTTTCCATACCGAAAAGATGCTGCCTCCGGAATCTTCGACGACATTTCGGATGCTGATTTCGGGGTACGCTCGCACGTAGGCTAACACAGCGATTTCGGAATCTTCGTCCAAGACAGTTGCTTTCCTTCTTCTTTGACGATGCACAGACCCAGTGGACAGAAACTTCTTGGCAACCTGGAAGACGGTGGATGGGGCAGGAACAGTGCGACCAGGGTGTTGGGCGGCATACAGCCTCGTGGCAAGACGAACGTTGCCATTCATTTGAGCATACGCAATAACCATTTGAACCTTCTCGGCGACTGAATACCTCGACTGAATTTGCGCAGCCATTTTAACGCTACAACTGGTAGAGCCGGCGTTCGTGCGCCCACGCTATCTGGCGAAGTGAATCCCCCGCCGACAAACAATCGCGAATGAAGGTCCGAGGGCAATGACGCATTAAAAGCGAGAGCGCTAAAGACCGCCCCCGCGAGTTTGCATACCTCGAGCCGCACCGTGACAGCCGCAGTGCAGATATGAGATCATGACGATTTGTACGTCACGAAACCGTCACTTCTACAAGCGTCACGTGATCAGCGCTTCCGGCGCACTTGGAACTTTCAGTTTCGGAATCGGATGATAGAAAGGGGAGAAATTGTCGACGGATATCTCCAAACCAGTTGCATTTTTTTTTAAATGTGTAAGTTGGTATAGCCTTCCAGGACGGCTGGCTTCAAAATTACAATTGCAACATGGTCCATAAAACCAATAATTAAAAAGTTAATTAAGAGATTTTAGTTAATGACTCACCAAACTGTGACGGTTGTTCGCCTCTCGAATGTCCGCCGAGCTCAAGAAACACATAGTGAAGACGGCATTCACGTAGCAGTAAAGACGCCTTTTTTAAAAATCTGTTTCGAATAAAAAATAACACCCTGTATATCTATATATAGAAATACATATGTACCATTTTGTCACGAATGACAGGCGCAGAAGCGGCGAAAAACTTGTTTTGAACCAAAAGTTTATGGGGGGCAAACCTGTGCCAAACAAAATAAAGAACGAGCGTCCAGACAGCAGAAAGGCGAGCGGCGATTCGGCGGCGTAAAAGCAAGCGAAAGAGGGAGTGACTCGACAAGGTCCCGCGAAGTATCTCGAAACTTCGTCCCAGAAGGTTCGAGCGTTGAACGTTCGGGGCGAGATTGAACAGGCACTTTCGAGGGCAACGAAGTCGGACGAAACTTTTACGTTTAAGTCCCGAGCCTTTACGTCCCGAGTAAAAATAAACATGATTCTCCTAGAAGTCTGTGACTAAGTTGGCATGTTAATTCGGTCCTGCGTGCGGCAATATTTCGAGCTTTTCTGGAAACTTCAAGCAGTGCTAAAAAAAAAACGGTTTTCACCGCAAACTTTCGCGGGAGTGACTACTAACACCGGCAATCTTGGCGGTGGGAGCTCGACGTCAGCACACGCTCAGCAGTCGCGTACGCAGCTATGGCCGCCAGTGAATACTCCCTATAGTCTGTTGCAATATAACATGAGCAGTTCAATATATGACTTGAGCTCGATCTATGTACTTTCCGTACCATACGATGCACGCGCGGCCCAAACACAACGGCAGGCAAGGAGCGCGTAATAAAAACAAAGCTTGTCCGTCCGGCGTCCGTGCTCACATCGATCTTGCTGGTGCTCGTGCTCGTACTCGTGAGCTCACGTGCTCGTGTAGGGCAAAAAATAAAAACAATTATGAAAAAAAAATGTTTGCGGAGTCGACAGGATTCGAACCTGTACGGGGAGACCCCAATGAATTTCTAGTCCATCGCCTAACCACTCGGTAACGACTGCGGGACGAGTAGGAGGCTCTGAGATGTGGTAGTAACTCAAGAGCTTGGGATGTCATGGATGAAACGTTGCATGTAGCCGGTCAACGTCTGTACAGGATAGGCTGCTGCGGTCAGGTGCGTATATATTCGCGTTGAACTTTGCATGAATTGGCGGAACATTTATAGACGAAAGGGCGCTGCAGTCAAATGCTCAAATGCGTACATAACCAGGTTCCATAACGCACATTCTTTTTCTGACATGGACCGTTGACTTAATCGGTGGAGATGCCTTCCCACGGCTTCTAGCGGATCCAAGCTGATCCGCTAGAAGTATCACTGGCTCTGCATTTCACCGACCATAAAGCAGTAATAATGAAATCGAAACGCAACCCGGAACTCAGCACTACTTATGAGCAATAAAAAAATCAGCACCATCAGCACTACCTATGAACAAAATCAGTATCATCAGCACCACCAGAGCTTCGCCCAAATCAACATCATTCACCACGATGAGATGCGGTCATATTTTAAAAGGACACTGAAGCTAGGAAAGAAATCTTTTTTTTTTCTACTCGGTTAGGACAGGCATCCCTCAAATAAAAGACACGTAAAAAAATTTTTTTTTCTTGTTTAATATTTATGCTAGAATAAGATTTTTTTTTTTTTTTTTCAATTTGAGACCGAATCTGAATCTGTGCCCCTGTGGGATGATGATGATGGCGTTCTAACCAGGTACAAAAAAAAATTTTCTAGGTTCAGTGTTTGTTTTAGGCGCGCGGAGGCGTATTAGCGAACCGTATCCAGTACAGTGCCTGGCCACGCCCCCTTCGGCGCGACGCGAAAGCGGCCATTTCATTGGTTTTCAAAATGTCACGTGACGTGACGTCACTTCCGCGCCGTTTGAACGCATTTGAGCGCGTTTTCGTCTCGTCAAGATGGCGTCCGCCGCTACGCTGGTGGGTGAGACGCGCGTTACGCTGCGCCGCTGTAAACACTTCGTTTCACGCGCGTGCCTAGATGACTCGAATGCTTCCAACTTAGCGATGTGAACTCGTTTTTCGGTAAGATGAACGCCCAGGACTGCACGCCGAGATGATGCCACCGCATACGCGCCGCTGCCGAAGTCGCCGCTACGAGTAAGAGCACTACGATCGTCAAAGTTCGCCTCTGCACCGTAGCACCAAATGCTAGCAACTAATGCTTTCACCTCGGCGATGTGAACTCGTTTTTCCGTAAGATGAACGCCCAGGACTGCTGAACGCCCAGGACTGCATGCCGACATAATGCTACAGCATACGCGCCGCTGTCGAAGTCGTACGACCCATAACGATCCTTGGAGTTCGCCGCTGCAGCGTAGCACCAAATGCTAGCAACTCTTGCAGAGGACGGCTCGACGCGGACGCAGTGCTTCTTGTACGTGGACATGTTCTCGTTCCGCAAATGCACGCCTGACCGCGACCGCGGCTGTACTGATGCCTGCGTACGCGCGTTTGCTAGACTCTTAATGCTCAGAGTGCGATTTCGGAAAGCGGTGGAGGTGTTCTAGCACCACCAGTACAAGTGTCAAAGTAGGTGGAGTTGTGCCATTTCAATTCACAATTTTCCAGGTTGCTCACGCGTAACAGCCACGCACCTAACGTTGCTTTTCTATGCGAGCTTTGCTCGCGGAGAGGAGGTTAACATTCTGTGTAGGCATTTATCATTCTTTCATCTCCCTCCTCCTTTCATCGCTTGTCTGGTACACGCACTTCCTACCTGGTGAGAGTAAAATTACTGTGGAGGAAAATGAATACTCTCGTGCACTACGATGATTGCTACTGTGACACAGTCTTCGCCATGAAGTGAGGGAACAAGTGCAGTTACTTT
This sequence comes from Ixodes scapularis, assembly GCF_016920785.2. Classification (NCBI taxonomy): domain Eukaryota; kingdom Metazoa; phylum Arthropoda; class Arachnida; order Ixodida; family Ixodidae; genus Ixodes; species Ixodes scapularis. The sequence continues at coordinate 91,074,796 of NW_024609846.1, read as the reverse complement.
GAATACAAGGAAGAATTTTATTTCACAACATGAAACTTTTTCAACAGAGTGGTATAGTGCTGGTCGTACTCGTAGGGGCGACTTCGGCAGCGGCGCGTATGCGGTGGCATCATCTCGGCGTGCAGTCCTGAGCGTTCATCTTACCGAAAAACGAGTTCACATCGCTAAGTTGGAAGCATTCGAGTCATCTAGGCACGCGCGTGAAACGAAGTGTTCACAGCGGCGCAGCGTAACGCGTGTTTCACCCACCAGCGTAGCGGCGGACGCCATCTTGACGAGAAGAAAACGCGCCCAAATGCGTTCAAACGGCGCGGAAGTGACGTCATGTCACGTGACATTTTGAAAACCAATGAAATGGCCACTTTTGCGTCGCGCCGAAGGGGGCGTGGCCAGGCACTGTATGGGATATGGTTTGCTAATACGCCCCCCGGCCATGGTATCACTCGGGTGCGCGCTTAATGGCATGCTTCAAAGGCTCTGGTTGTGCGGTAGGTGGAGCACGGTGACGGTTTGCTAAAATATAGAGACAGACCTGATAAAATGTTATGTTAAAGTGACCCAGTTCTTGCGAACCGCGGCAGGCCAGAGTATAAATTAAGTGGCGCGATGGCACAGAGTATGTCTTCCTGAATATTAAAAAGTTGAAGTTAGCACATATTGTTGCTTCTGCCCCCTCGTCCATCTCCAAAAGTGCTCTCATGATAGCACTTTGAGAACATGCATCTTCACAAAGTACCGAAAGATATCGCACCCCTATCTTTCGTATGATTTGATAGTGTTTTATAAACACCGAAATAAAGCCCACTTCTAGTGAATACAGGACGCACGCCAAATGGGACCTCGGCAGAAATTATGTTTCTTCGCCACAATGGAAGATAAGCGAGCATTGCTGATTGGGAAGGACAGTCTTTGGATCATCTTCCTGCCTTTTGATCAGAAGTCTCGCAGGTAACGAAATCTTAGACTAGCATTTTTTTTATTTCTTCTTATGTCGCGCCCAAACTTAGCCCACTTCTCATTTGCACCCCATTTGCTTTCAATTTTAGGTTCGCTATTGCTTGTGATATTAAGTATGCAATAGAAGGTCTGCGAGAGTAGAAACACATACAATCATTAATTTTCAGAAAAAAAAAATTTTGTTTGGAAAATACTTGTCAACGTGGCCTAAGCATGGTGGTGTTAAAGTCAGAAATTTCACTTTTTTATTTTGATGAAAGTCAGAAATTTAATTTTTTCTTACCAATAGTGAGCATACCTAAGACATCACACGCGTTTTCCTTTAGCCAAAATACAATAACTTGTACATTTATTAATAAACATTTGTAGCAATTTTAGGTGTCAGTTAAATATAATAGTAGTAGCTAATTCTCCCACTTTAGTCACCCAAATATAGCCATGTTAAAGATCGAAATTACCTTTAAGTCTCTTGGACAGTTCCTCTCGTACTAACCATATATGTCCATAGCTAGGCAAATATGGCGGAATGGTGTTGTCCTGCTTCCAATTTTGGCACACATAATCATAAAAATCATCACATGGATCTTTATTTCTGTCAACTGCATGGCTAAGCTTTATGCCTGTAATAGTATAAAATACATTTTAGATAATATAAATCTAGAGGGATTATCCCGCGGCAAAAAACAAGTCCGTTCTTACCCATCTCTTTACACTCAGGCGTTTGGCATACATTATCAAGGGGATCCTGCTTCACTGGATCTGAAATATTGTCGCGCAGTTTTATTTAGAGAGATTTTCTACTGCTATAGACGTTTGCAAGCAGCCGCACTTCGAAAGCTAGCCTGGCCACCGTGTATGAATAACGTTTTGTTTGAGCGCCAGTCTGAAAACTGTGGGTGCGATTCAGCAGTAATTGACGACCAGACGATCTACCCACACCAGCAGCACGATGACAGCGCCCAGAAGTCGCACTTACAAACGTCTATACATACAGGAGACTTTAAGAACAACTGTGTGTACTTGAAAGAGCAATTATGATTAAGAAATATTACCTTAGGATAAAGTTCCGGGGAGTAGGTCATGTGGACAATGTAAAATAATAATTAACAATTTAATACTTAAAAATTCTTACTTTCGGAAATACTCGACTTGACTGGCGCATTTCAATTATAAATTTGTCGCCGGCGTGTAAAATGTGCCATCGCTGTTGTTTCAGTATGATATCCGTTATACTAAGACAAACGTAGGAAAAAAGAACTGCAGAAAGCGTGTCGTTTTGCGACCTTGTGACCCTTAAATAACGTGACATTGTCAGACCGTCTTTGGTGACTCACTATCAACGCTACATAGGAACTGGAGCCATTAAAGGGCCAATGAAACGAATTTTGGACTGGAATAAATCAATTTATATTTGGATTTTACTAAAAGCACATCGTTCAGTGGGCCAAAAAAAAAGGTAGAAAGTCAAAAGCCTGACTTTTGATACGAAAATTTGAAAACAGCGCGGACTATTAGTACCTCCTTCCCTTCGTAAGCTCTCTGCCTTTTCACTGTGATACATCCGCGGACCCTGCAGCGCGTCACCGGGCCCCCGCAGCGCGTCACCGGGCCCAAAGGAACGTTACACGACACCGGAGCTTACTTAACCCCTTCACCCCTCAGCTGACATTGTGGTAGAAGCTACGCGCTTGCCGGACCAATCAGACGCCCCCCTTTCATCACCTGACCTCATTGTCTGCGTGTGGGTATGCGCGAGAGACCGTGATCACGTCGCAAAAGTGTGGCTGGCCCAAGCAGCAGGTAGCTTCCACAGCACTGTCAGCTTCGGGGTGAACGGGGTGGGGAAAACAACGTGTGTCTGAATTTTGAGCGACGGGCTATTCTTCTAGGAGGAGAATGGATGTGTCCGGATTACACAAACGAGAGTCCGAGCATTTGTTCAAGCAAGAGGGGACTCCCCCTTTTCGTATTCTTGAACTGTTTGGTAGAATGCAGGATTTATGAGTTAAAGGAGTCATGAAACGCTTTTTCAACTTTTTTCTGTTTAGCTTTCCTCCTCAACTCATAAATCGCGCATTGTACCAAACAGTTCAAGAGGTCGGAAAGGGGGGAGTCCCCTCTTGCTCGGAATCTCGCTTGTGTAGCCGATCACAGCTATTGTCCCCCTAGAAGATTAGCCCGTCGCTCAAAATTCCGACTAGTTGCTTTCCCCACCCCGTTCACCCCGAAGCTGACAGTGCTGTGGAAGCTACGTGCTCGTTGGGCCAGCCACACATTTTCCACGTGATCACGCTCTCTCGCGCATACCGACCCGCAGAGAATGAGGTCAGGTGATGAAAGGGAGGCGGCTGATTGGTCCGGCAAGCGCGTAGCTTCCACCGCAATGTCGGCTTAGGGGTAAAGGGATTAAGTGAGGTCCGGTGTCGTGTGACGTGCGCTTGGGCCCTGGTGACGCGCTGCGGGGGCCCGGTTATGCTGGCTAGTAGCCCGATGACGCGCTGCGGGGTCCGCGGATGTATCACAGTGAAAAGGCGGAGAGTTTACGAAGGGAAGGAGGTACGAAATAGTCCGCTATGTTTTGCAAATTTTCGTAGCGAAAGTCAGGCTTCTGACTTTCTACCTTTGTTCTTTTGGCCCACTGAACGATGTGCTATTAGTAAAATCCCAATATAAATTGATTTACTCCAGCCCAAAATTCGTTTCATGGGTCCTTTAAGGAGTAAATCTAAACCGAAAAAAAAATTGGAAAACCATTTCATGACTCCTTTAAATGAGCTGCGATTTGAGTTTCGGCACTCTGTTCCCCGACATTGTTGTGGGCGCCACCATTTTGGTGCTTGTGGAGAGCAGACGCAACTGCCGATCGTCATGATTCAAAAGTGCCACTTCCTCAGTATTAGATTTGGTGTTAGGAAGCCCATGTAATATTTCTTTACCCTGTCGCAAACTGTTTAGACATTTGAGGAGGACGGAAAAGCGTTTTCTGTGCTTTCAGATGAGGCTTCAGATAACTGGCAACCATGGTTTTAAGCAACAATATGGTCAAGTGTTTGACCATATGGTTGCGCATTTAGCGCCACTAAATAAGCGTAGCTAATTTAGTGGCATGCGCTAATAGTAACGTTGGTAGCTAGTCATTATCATACGCGGGGGTCAAAAGGCCTCCCTTCGTGAATGATGCTGGCGTTGTAGAAAGGGGAAAACATCGGTCAATATGTGCCTGTGCGGCATCCTGTCACCGTCGTGCCCAAACGCGGGAGTTCCACGGGAGACGAAATTGAGGAGGTACTGCCCTTATCCCCTTTCTTCCGTCTTCGGTAATCTTTTGTGATTTGAAGCGCCATATAGATTTTCGTTTCAAAACTGTGTTTTCTATCGAGTAGAATAACTGTATAGACCTTTTCATCTCAGTAGTTGCCTGATCGGCGGATAGAGGGCGCTGACGCCCTGGCCACCATTAGATTGTTTCAATTGGGTCGCTTATGGTTTCAACGTGCACATCCCTCCACGACAGTTTAACTAATGGTCCAGCCACCTCGACATAGTTGGGGATGAATTGGTGGTAGTATCGCGTCAATCCGAGAAATGCGCTAACTTGCTTCTTGGTTCGGGGCCCTTCAGCGCAATTGATGTTCTACATAGTCTGCGAGTGTGGCCTTACTTCTTTATTCCCCATTTCATTGCCCGAAAAGGTTATTGTCTTTCTTCCAATTTCGAATTTTCGGAACTTCACCGTGATTCCGGTGCGCCGCATTCGCTTAGCTCCTAGGTGCTACTCCCAAGCATTGGTTGCTCTTAGCGCATCGTCGATGTAATGCTGTACTGTTGGGATGTCTGCCAGCAGCGTACTTATAAGCCGATTAAATACGACTGATGCCGTTTTAATTCCGAAGGGCTTAAACCTAAACTGGTAAACCCCGTCTCAGTTGAAAATGCCGTCTTGACCTTGGAATCCGTCGATAGAAGGATTCACCTATATCTTTTGGATAAGTCCAGTTTGCAAAATAAACATTTCCTGCCCACATGGGCCAGGATTTCATCAACCCGGGGGATGGGTTCCTCATTTAGAGCTAGTAAGCTGTTAAGTTTCACTTCCGTATATCTGACTTGCGTAAAACGACGAGGGGAGAATTGTAGGCGGAAGTCGATCTCTCAATCACTCCCAACTTCAACATCACTTGAACTTCGGTTTCGATTACCTTCCTGATTGCGAAAGGAATCGAGTACTGCGGTGTCTACACAGTGGTGGATGCATGTAACTAAAATACAGAAGGTTTTTTTTTACCCAACAAATCGAATAACACATTTTGTATCCGTGGAGGAGCTCGGTCACCTCAGCGCCCTGCTCCTAGGTTAACGGGTCTGACCCGGTGACATCTTCTGGTCCCTGGGTCCTCTTGACGCTCATTCAGGGAAGCTCCTTTCCATCATCACACTACTCGATTGCAACATATGCGTTGACATTGCCCTTGCTGGCTGTTTAAACTGCTCGTTCCTCACATCCTTTCAACATATAGACGTGAAAGAGCTTGCGCGTGTGACCGGGGTCTAGAACGTAGCACACATCCATCTTCTTCTCCACCATCAAGTATGGACTTTTCTACTGTATCAACAGCTTGTTACTGCTGCTAGGGAAAATAAACAACACTCAACCTCCCACTTTTAGCTGTCATTCTTTAGCCTTCTTATTGAAGCATTTGCTCTGCTTTCGCTGAGATTCCTGCAGTTTCTCCTACACTAACTCTGTGGCTTGTTTCAGCTTGTTTCTGATATCAAGCACACATCTGCACATTGCTTGTACATCGGAGCTTATGTGGTCTCCGACCCCTTTTACCTTTAGCACTGAGAGACCTCTAAAACGGCGGCCATAGATGAATTCAAATAGGCAGAACTCCACACTTGCCTGAAGAACCTCACGGTACACGAAAAGAAGGGGCTAAATATTTGTCCCAAGAATGAGGCTTGTCCATGCACATTCTTTTAAGCTTTTGATTGGGGGTCCGTTAATGCGTTGGACTATCCCTTATCCTTATCTAATGATTTAGACATGTCAACGTGTCTAAATCATCAACATGCTGCCGGTCACGAACGAACGGATCTGTACAATATAATAAAGAGCATAGTCTCGTATCCACTGATGTGCCCTTCAAACCACCCATGCTCTTCAGGCTTATCTTTTGGTTGGAGTACCAGTCGAGACGTATGTACGACCTTTCATAAAAATGCAGAGTAATTAAACGGGCGATAGTTTACAATGTTAGGAACGCCTGATTTATGAATCGGAAGAACTACAGAGCGTTTTCAGACAGATGTAAATATTCCCGTACGTAGTGATAAATTAAAAATATGCTCTATAAATTGTATGTTCAGAAAATTAAAACTTGTTCAGCACACACTTCTAAAATAAAACTGGGAATTTCATCTGCGCTAGCAGACAGTTTCAATTTCAAACTACGAATGCTTTCCTTCATTTCGACTTCGTCAGGGGGGATAAAACAAAAAAAAATTGGATTTGCCTAGGCACCTTGAGCTCTCACCACGGACTGCTACATACTAAAAACATAATTTAAAATGTTCTGCAAATACGTCGGCAATTTTGCATAGATCACTTGTATAAACAGAGCCATTTTGTATTCGGACCACTTTACCAGCTCGTTTCTTTTTGACTGTGCACATTTCCGAACAATTTGGGGCCTGGTATACATATCGGACTCAAGCCTAGCAAAATGCAAACCCTCGTCTCGTCTAAAGAGCCCCTTTGCCGAAGCACGACATCACTAAATTTGGCGTACTACTTATCCAGTCCAGAATGCTTAAATAGTTAGTGAAAACAAAGCTTGCGTTGCAAGCAGCGGCTCATGTCAGCTCAGCTTAGTTTAGGCACAGAGCTGTCGATTGCACTCAATACTACTTTTGTAAGAGCTTCAACAGCTGTACCATCTCACTCTTCATTCAGGATCGGCTTGCAGCCATAGCACTGAAGTTATTTATATATATAAAGGTTATCACCACTATTCTGCAATAAGTATTCATTTAAGGGTCGGCGATAGACAAAATAAAATAGATTGGCAAAGACACTAATGCAATGTCGAGAATATTTCCCGCTAAATTCTGGATAGTGTCGCGAAGTTCAAAATCATTATGATAAATAGAATTCAAAAGGCTTAAGACTTCCAAGGTGCTGACATCATGCTCCACCGAGGTATAACCTGTCAGCCAATTAAGGCCTTGCTGGTTAAAGTGTTCATATATTTGCACACGAATCTTCGTTACGTCCAGATATTGTGCTAATGTTTTAAAATGACGTGAACAACTTCCGAGTTAGTGTGTGGCCGAAAATAGTAATTTCGAATCAAATAATAAACCGCGTTGCACGACGTAACCCGGATCCGTACACATTCTGAGTGTGACTCACAGTTATGTATACGCTCGCAGTGGTGTTCTAACGTCCCCGGCCGTTAGAACACCACCTCTGTATCTCCATCCATTGCTAACGTAATAACGGAATTTTCGAAATACTGAGTAACACGGAAGCAAATATTGAGAACTAGGATACTGTCCTCTAGACAAGTCCCAGTAAGGCAAAAATGCCGTATGAATTGGCTGCAATTTCAGACATAAATTCAAAAGATTTCGTCCAAAGGCCACGAACACTCTGGTAATAAAGTGTGCACTCCATATCGCCTGATTAATGATTTACATCATCCGATTCACCCGATGTTACTTCTAGAATGTCAAAAATGGACGAAAAAGATACTCGGTGGACCAAACGTTGAGTGTTTTAAGATCGTCGAAGTTATCATTCTCGACAGACACATGAACGGACGGATATATCTATCATGTTTTGTTCGTGACAAGCTTGGTACATGTCACTGACTTGCCTTTCGAAACAACTGCCAGGGAGTCAGTTCACTGAAAGTTAAAGAAATCCATAGCGTGGAAAATCTGAATAACCTTATGATAGTTTGCCGTGAAACATATTGCTGCACTGGCCAATAAACTTGCCGAAGAGCGAACCACGAAGCAAGAAGCCTGGAATTACAGGTTACGCTCTGTGTTGTAGAAGCTTTGATTGACAATAGATTCCGTATGGATTCACTTCGCAGTTATTTGCCTCATTGGTTACAGAACGGTCTCTCAAAAACGCAACAACATACGCTTCAATGCTATTTTTCTACAAGTGGAACAACTAAATGATAGTTATTAATATCATCATAGTCTACTTGCAAAGTCACATATAATACCTTTGATTTCCGCAGTCCTTGAACTGGCGAATGCTGTCACCACGAAGATCAGTGCTGCTATCCTTCGGTCCATGACAAACATTTTTTTTAAACCTAAGATATATCCAAAAACTAATGTTCAGTGAGGTGCTCCTTGGATTTTTGTAAAACGGTTTCTAAGAATAAAAAGAGCATACGTAATATATTATCAAAATCCTAAAATGCTGGATTATTATTTCATGTTTTCAACAAAACGATCGCATAAAGAGTAACGCACCTTTCAATCCTTTACGTTTTCCCGTCCAGTAGCCACTGGAATCTATTCTTCAAAAGGTCTGTTCTGAGTCCAGCGTGCTCATCTCACGCATTTTGTTGTTGACTTCAAAGGGCAACCAGGATATGATGAAACATAATCTTTAAACAAGTGTAAACATATCTGCGTTCTTGGGAGATGCATTAAAATGGCAGGTGTTCCTGCATGTAAAAGTGCTTTCACGATTGTTGAGTTTTTTTTTTGTTAGTTCTTTATTATGACGTATTTCTTTGTGAGTTTGAGCAAACATTTCATATTTTTATGGGCGTGCATGCAAACAGTGAAAGGTCAGCACGAATCGCATTCGAATCGAATGGTAGAGAATAGTGCCCGGAAAATTCCAACCTCAAATCAAGTATTGAACACCAAATCCTTTAACTGCTGAGCAGAGCAAACAAATCTAAACCACCCACTCTAAACATGAAAACACTATACTCGTTTTCACTTCAAGAACCGCAGGAAAAAAAATCCCGGCTCCTAGCAAAGCATTACTAGCTTTTCCCGTTATGTAGACAATTAAGATATATGCAGTTGAATTTTAGATTAGATACATGTGCTATCTTATCAAGACGTACTTGCGGTGGTCTACCGCGAATACGCTGAACGAAGCGTATAGGGCTGTCCGGTTGTAGTTTTGCCACGTCGCCCCTTCCCCTGTCCACGCGCGCCCATATAGAGTTAGGCGTACGTGTGAGCTGAGCAGACGACTCGGGAGGCTGCTGCGCTTGTGTGGGCCTCGCGCTTTGCAAAACAACATGCCGAAGGCAAAAGGGGAAGGCACCAAGTAATTTTGTGCAGTCAAATACCACGGCATAACCTTAAACATTAAAGGAAAAGTGTCTTCCGAAATGCTTTACACGTTTAACAGGAGGTTATTCCAGAAAGATCGCCAAACATAAAATAGGGTTCTCAGTAGTCGTGTGAATCAGTAGTGCAACTACGCTTACTTCTCATCTTAAAGAAGCCGTGAAACGATTTTTTTACTTTTGCTAAGCACTGCTATTTCTACTTTCGCTAAATACTACTAACTGAATAAGCTTGCCTTAGTTTTTTCTGTCTATGCAATGGCAGTCGCCAAATGATTTCAGGAAATATGAGCATATTTTATCTCCTCAACTAGGAGAAAAAGAAAGCGGCCACGCGGCCTTGTTCCTATTACATGCCGCCAACGTTAATCATAGACACGGGCTGCGGTTAACGAAGCAGAAAAAGGCGTGCTGAGCTCCAGGCATTGTTAGACTTCGGCTATTCTTATCATTGCAGTGGCTGGACCCGAACCGCTCCCGAGTATCGGACGAGGCATTTATTGTTCCGAGCCGAGTCAAGCGCAGTTCTCGTGTCCAATTCATGAACCGCGCTCGACTGCCGTCATGCTTGTTGTTTCAATCTCTCAATTACGTCGTCGAGCTCTGCGAAAGCAAGACTGAAATAAGTAGTCCCCTTTTGATCCTCACAATTTCACCGCGAAAAAGAAGCTTTTGTATCAGTGGCCGTCTGTGCGAGTATACTTGAGCCAAATTAAGACCATTAAGCCTCTGCAAAGTCATGATCATTACAACCCGATAATCTTTCATGACCCTTCAAGAGGATATCGCAGTAGAAGAGCCCATACATTTCTTATGACAAATTGTCGTACTTATTCTAAGCAGCTACTGAACCTATTGGCGTCGGAGTGGTTGATTTCAAATGACAATAATAATTTAAAAAAAAGACTTCACAGCTTCGCGGAATTACATCTTTCGATTTTGCTTTCAATAATATTTTACGACGCCTCAAACTCCTAATAAAAATACTTTATTTAGCTTTGACTTTTAAGGGTCCCGATTAAATTAAAATTAAAATAAAACTTTCAGTACTATGTCAGTTTATACGGATTTCTGATTTTATATCTGCAAATATAATTCGTCGACGCATTGCCGTTACAAAATTGATTAAGAAGTTTGCGCCCCTGTGAAATCAAAATGCGTCTGCTAAACACCACTTTTGGGGCTCTACGCAGTGGCGCCATCCCGTGATCATGATCTCTAGACATCAGGCGGCAGTGATAAATGAGTTCGTGCAGCGCTATATTTATCCCCCACAAGAAATTCACAGCGTGCTGTGGTGTGGTTCATTTATTATTCAGTAACCTAGGATGCGAATTTTCTAGACGTGTCTTTTTCTGCTTCCGGCTACGGGCAGCGCGTGATCTGGAGTATAAATTCCTTTTCACAAACATCTGCAGTGCCGACGAAAGCATGTCGTTAGCCTGTGACATTAAAAAACGCCTTGTATGCGATCTCGTAGGAACAAAATCATTCGCCAAAGATAGGCTCACGCGCCTCAGCCCAGCACTGTGGATATTACAACGCACCGATACACTGAAGGGAGGAGAACAGATGACGTGGGGACGTCGGAACACCTGGAGTGCCCGGTCGCAGATTTGGAGCTGGAGTGTCTAGTAGCGCAGATCATCAAAGAGCCATTTCCCGGGGCAAGTGGACGTCAACGCACAGCTTTTGGAGCGGCGAGGGCCCGAAACACACTCGTTTGCTCGGGAGGAGTGTGTTTCGGAGTCTCGCCGTAGCGGGGCGCCAGTCACGTGACTCTTCTTTCATCCGTTGTGTACCGCTCCATATTTTCCATTTCTGCGGCCGCTTCTCGTGGTGACCTGCCAGGCTTCGTCGGCATACAGGAGCCTATGCCACTGCACTCGTCGAACCTTTAGAACTCGGAACGTCGGAATCTTACGTATAACTTTCGTCTCCACCGCACTCGTTAAACCCGTTAGAACGCAGAACGCTGGCGCCCGGTGTTTGGCTCTCGCAATCTAACGTGTCCGACGAGTAAAAAAAACAATTGGTTGTGACTATGTTTATATAGCCTTGACGTTATTCTGCCTTTAATTGTTTCTCAGCTGTAGACAGCAATTTAGCCAGTGCAGTACAACCGCTAGCCTGGGGTCTTTAACGTGCATCACGCAGTAGTGATACACGACCGCACGGCGGTACGATGCTCGTCCAGATCGAAACGGACAGGGGTAGGGATCGAATCTAGGATACTGGGTTTCTTGCAGCTCGAGCTTTCTCTCCAGGTGCTCCGAGCTGGTGTGCGCTAGACCACTCGGCTACCGATCGTCCTTTCGATGAGTGAAATTGAGAAAAAGGCAGCTAACATTTGTTCTACGCACTAGTCGTTGCAACCAGAGCCCGGCGTTCTCAGGTCTCCGCGCACTCTCGTATCCTTCCGTGCGCTCTCGGATCATTACCGTCTACGTGTTTCCGAATGACGTGAACATTTCCTACTACAAGGTTTGTATGGAACTAAAAACTTTTAAAGAGTTGTAATTAAGGAAATTAAAAAAAAGTGTGGTATTTTGTTTCCCGCGTGGTGGTGTAACAATAGCCAGTCATAATTAAAAATAAAATAAAATAAAATATCTATTTTTGGTTAACCGTACCGTACTAACCGTAGTCCGATCGCGGCGGACACTACCAGCCATCCCAGCCAATCCAGCTCTGTGAATGTCTCACGTGACACGCTCTCCGCACGTCACTGCGCTCCCTCGCGATGGTCTAATAAGACTCACACGGCCTTGTATTGGTTTCGATGGCTCGTAGCATCCGCTGCGACTTTGTGTATGGTGGAATGTACAATAAAGCACGTTCACACATTCAAATTTGGTTTATAATAAGTAAGGTTTATTTTGATTTAAGTTAGATGTTTTAAAATCAAAATTATCTTAAATCAGGTTTATACGTTTTAAATCGCTTTTGCGCAAACTACTTGTGTTGTTATGCAAGTTTTTTAGACCTAAAAAATTCAATGTTTGATACATCAAACCACTGAAAACAGCGTTTAAAACCTCGTCAAGTGTAAACATAATTATGCCGTAGACTAGTTTAATTATAAACTTTCTTTTATTAATGTAAACGCCGTTACACGTCTTGTCGGAACACAAGCAACCTGATTGTGTTATGAGGCGAAAACACTTTATTTGATGTAATACATCGGCAAATGTAAAAAAGAGCCAAACAGTTTCGAACTATTTGTTTCATATCGTCTATTGAAAACTCCAATCAAAAGTGTTTTCTGTCTGTTTCCGTTCGATTGCACGACTACCCGTTTAGGCGAAATATGAGCGAACTCCCGGCCGCAACAGAAGTGCAAAGCAACCAGACAAAACCTTCAAAATTTTTAAATTAATGCCTTTGAACTCGAGCACATGCCTCGACAGTATTTCCTTTTCGTTTACGTTTGTAAGGCAGTATAGTGGTCTAAGCACGTGGAAAGATTATGTAAGACAAAACGTGTATACTAGCCAAGGGAAGACCAAGCTAAAGTATGCGCGCAAGTGCCTACCGGTTTTTTTTTTTTTTTGTCTTCATACATAATTTTACAATGTTTTTACCAAGTATTCTCTGGAAACGTTGTTTCTATACATGAAAGGGGACACAATTTGTTGTTTTTTGCTAGATTCTAATCGGCGAGTGTTCACGGCCGCAGTAACATCAACGCTGCTTATGCGGCAGCGTCGAGAAGCTCCAAAAGGAGGTCCTTCCACTGCTTGGTTCTCATCGACAAAATAGCTGGACGCACTTTTTTATTTGACTCCACTAGCCAAGCACAGTTCAGCAATGCCACAACCAGATAAGGTACAAACAAGAACGTCGAAAGCCCTAAGGCTGTGCAATAACCTTCATCGGCAAGATGAAAAGCAATATCTCGCAACACATCTTTCCGTCCTAAGCGTGTATTAAGACCTTCTTACTATAAAAAAAAAATAAAAAAAAAATTGCCGCAAGCGTTGTTTTTCGGAACAAAGAAACGGAGGTTTTTGCTTAGGAACTCTGTGTTTTATTTCTTAGTATAAAAATTAAAGTCGAATCATATCCATTTAGATCATCAGCCAATTCAGATGTCATCGCACAAATTATCAAATGTGATCACGGTGACGTGGTGATGGTCCTGAAAGTCCATTCTCCTGACTTCCAGATACTAATTTACGCGAAGATCTGATTTCTGGGCATCACCTATTAATTGTTTGCAAAAAATCCAGTCGGCCGAAACGGGAAAATTGCACAAATCATATTGACTCTCCGCTTCCTTTAGCATCATTTTTAATTCGGGCAAACACGCATCCAGATTAATCAATAAAATCTTCGAGATATAATGAGAGCACGTTTGCCTTAACAACAATACTCCACGCCTTCGTCGACATATCTTACCGAAGTGTAGTCGGGTCGTATTTTGCTTTCACGCTCCTGAGAATTATCTTTACAACTGACATACCCACGTGCATACATTATTTTCTGACCAAAAATAAAAAAATTACTAGCAGATTTTTAGTTCTGAGGATCTGCTAGAACACGGGCACCGGCCAGGTTGTGACTGTTCGGAACACTTTATCACAGAGAAAAAATATAAATAAAACAATTCTTCACTTTTTTGTTTTTTTGAGGGGGGGGGGGTGGTGAACTGAGGCTCATGTTGGCGGCAGCGGCCCCGTGCCGGTGGTCTCAAGTAGTTTGTGAACTAAATCCACTTGAACTTAGGTACAAGCGTTTAACAGCGTACCACCGCAGGTAGTTCATTGTTTCCTATAAACATGGACCTGAGGGCGATGTCCATAGCAGACTGAACAAAATGAATACGAACCCTCATCCGTATTTTGATGAAGTTCCAAATAACAGTACTTAGTTCCTTTACAATAGCTTGCCAGCCTACTGAGGGACTTAGAAATGTTTTATATCGTTTACCCCCCGAAATATACTCGTGGCGCCAGCTACTCGATGGTGACCTTCTGGCCACAGGTAGACATATTACCTTGGGTAAAAAGCTTGTCCACGGTGGCGGCATTGCACAGTGTTCCTCGGAAGCGGGAGTCACTAAGGTAAGGAACCATGAAAACATGACGTAAACCAACGACCTCACTGAGGACGTCAATGATGGTGGAGGATGAAGCTGCCTCGTTGCTTCGAAGTTGATGACTGATGCTTTACTTGGCCGGAAGCCAGGAGACAGGGCACCAGGAACACGGTGGTCAGGAGAGTTCCCTATTTCGAGATTTCCCAGGAGCCAGCAGCTGTGCGGCGGCCTCCGGGGCCGGGAACAAAAGCAGCTTGCGCAGTGATGAACGCGACAAACAACAGCTGAGCCGTGACGACGCCAAACGCCCCTAGCGATTCGGGACATCGACCCCTTGCGTCGTTTCTTGGCAGATGTATGCGGACCCATTTCTCGGGGAACCTGGACGTCAGCACACAGCTTTTGGAGCGGCGAGGACCCGAAACACACTTGTTTGCTCGGGAGAAGTGTGTTTCGGAGTCTCGCCGTAGCGCGGCGCCAGTAACGTGCATGTCCTCTCATCCGTTGCCTGCCGCTCCAGATTTTGCATTTCGGAGGCCGTCTCTCTTGGCGATCTGCCAGGCTTCGTCAGTATAGGAGGGTATGCCACTGCAATCGTCGAGCACTTTACGATGCGGAACGCCGGAGTATTACCTATCACTTTGGCTGTCGGACCCGTTCGATGAGTGCCTTGAAGACAAAAGAAGACTTCGTCTCCACTACATTCGTCGAACCCGTTTGAACGCAGAACGCCATGGCGTCCAGCGTTTGACTTTTGCTTTCTAACGTGTACGACAAGTGAAAAAAAAATTGGTTGTGGGTATGTTTACACAGCCTTGAAGTTAGTCTGCCTTCAACGAGCAACTTATTGTCTCTCAGCTGTAGCTAGCAATTTAGACTGTGCAGTAAGACCGCCAGCCTAAGGTCTTTGACGTGCACCAGGCAGTAGTGATACATGACCGCACTCCGGTACGATGCTCGTTCATATCGAAACGGGCAGGGGTGGGGATCGAATCCAGGATCCTGCGTCTTCTGCAGTGCAAGCTTTCGCTTCAAGTGCTCCAAGCTAGTGTGCGCTAGACAACTCGGCCACCGATCCTGTTTTCGATGAGTGAAATGGAGAAAAAGGCAGCTAATCTTTAGTTCTACCCACTAATCGTACCAACCAGAACTCGGCGTTCTTACGTCACCACGCGCTCTGGTCTCCTCCTCTCGCTCAGTTTTTCGGCGCATAGCTTCCTTGCCTTCCCTTTATGGGGGGGCGAGGTCGAAGCTACAACCAGGAGTGAAGCAGGAGCATGTTGGACTGAAGGATGCATTCACTGAACGAGCGCTCGTGCTTGGCGAAGTTCTGGAGCTTCCACTTTTAGCTTCTGCTACGTTTGCTGCAGTCACTACCCTTCCTCTTTTTTCCCCCGAAGTTTTGTTAACGGCAGTGCAGACAAAAAAATATGGGCGCGAGGTCAATGCCCAAACAAGACGTTTTGCTGAGTCTAATGACGCACACTTGAAGTAGCTTTAAAAGCAACAATATCTTTTTTCTTTTTTTTCGGGCTCGAAAAGGGTACATGGAGTAACAACAACATAAAACAATTGCCTTTTTAAATCTTTTTTTCTTTTGTGTACGCACAAATGAACTGCCCGATGCCTAATGGGAAGTTGGAAATAAGCGGAATATGCGCCCCTATCACTGCCTATAACGCCCGGTGAGAACATCACCGGGAATAAATGGGCGACGGAACAAAGAGGTCCGCTTTTGTCTCCCCCTAGTTCGTGCATGTGTAGCCAAAGCATTGGTTGGGTTAGATGCATGTTCATATTATGCACTCCTTATTTATTTACGTGGCAGTGAGTATGCGTAATTGAAGAGACCGCAGTATTCTTCCTTTTTGTTGTTTTGTTCAACAACAAAAGTTTACAGAATCCCTACCGAGGAGCTTCCTCTGCGAGCATGACATTAAACAGAGTCACTACCGCCTACGTTTTACCGAATGACGCGAAAATTTTCTACTACAAAGCTTGCATGGAACTAAGGAATTTTGAAGAGTTGTAAGTAAGAAATTTGAAAAACGTGTGGTATTTTGACTCCCGCACAGTGGTATAACGAGAGCCAGTCATAATTACAAATGAAATAAAATAAAATATCTACTTGTGTTTCACTGTTTTACTGTATTTCATTTCACCTGAAGTCCGATCGCGGCGGACACTATTAGTCATCCCAGCCAATCTAGCTCTGTGAATGTACTACGTGACACGCTCTCCGCACGCCACTGCGCCCCCTCGTAATGGTCTCATAAGACTCACACGGCCTTGTATTGGCTTCGATGGGTCGTAGCATCCGGTGCTGCCACCTGTAGGGTGGAACGTTATTTAAAGCGCGTTCACACATTCAAATTTTGTTCAGAATACGTAAGGTTTATTTTGATTTAAGTCAGTTTTCTTTAAATCAAAATTATTTTAAATAAAATTTACACGTTTTAAATCGCTTTATTTACAAAATAATGTGCTTTGTTATAAACTTTTTTTTAGACATAAAAAATTCATTGTTAAGATATTTCGAACCACTGAAAACAGCATAAGAAATTTCGTAAAGTGTGAACGTAATTATGCCGTAGACTACAGTTTAATTAGAAACTTTCTCTTATTGCTGTAAACGCCGCCATACGTCTTGTTGGAACTCAAGCAGCCTGATTGTTTTACGAGGTGAAAACACTTTATTTGCTGTAATTCTTCGACAAATGTAAACAAGAGCCAAAAAGCTTCTAACTATATTTTTTTATATTGTCTATTCAAAACTCCAAACAGAAATGCTTTTCCTCGGTTTCCGGTCGATTGCACGACTGTCCGTTTAGGCAAAATATAAGCAAACTCCCGGCCGCAGCAGCAGTGCAAAGCAACCACACAAAATCTTTAAAAGTTTTATTATTTTGCCTTCGAACTCGAGCACACCCCTCTCGCCAGTTCTTTTTTTTTTTTTTAAACTTGTAACGCAGCAGTTTGGTCTCAGCACGTGGGGCGATTATGTAAGACAAAACTTGTATACCAACCGAATTAAGATCAAGCTAACGTATGCGCTTGCGCCTATAGGTTTTACTTTTGGTCTGCATACGTATTTTTAGAACGTTGGCACCGAGTGTTCTCTGCAAACGTCGTTTATATACATGAAAGTATAATACTAGGTTGTTGTTTTTCTGCTAGACTCTAATCGCGGAGTATTCACGGCTGCAGTAAAATCAACGCTGCTTATGCGGCAGCATCGCGAAGCTTCAAAGGGGGTCTTTCCGCTGCTTGGTTCCCATCGACAAAAAAGCTTGACGCACTTTTTTTTTATTAAACTCAACTAAACAATCACAGTTCAGCAACGCCACAACAAGATAAGGTAACAACAAGAATGTTAAAAAGTCCTAATGGCATGTAATATCCTTCATCGACAAGATGAAAAGCAATATCTCGTAACACATGTTTTTATCCTAAGCATGTATTGAATCCTTACCACTGTCGAAAATTTAAAAAGAAATTGCCGCAAGTGACGTTTTCCCAAAAGAAAGGAACGTAGTTTTTTTGCTTAGGAACTGTGTGTTTTATTTCTTAGACTGGAACGTAAATCCGATTCATGTCCATTTAAAACATCAGTCAACTCTGATGTCATCGCACAAATTATCAAATGTGATCACGGTGACGTGCTGATGGTTGTCCAAGCCCACTCTCGTGGCATCCAGATACTAATTTACGCGTTCAGGGTGTGAACAATGAATTGGTCGCAAAAAAAACAGTAGGGCAAAGAGTGAAATTTGCACAAATAATATTGACTCTCCGCTTCCTAAGCACATATTCAGATGTTACGTATCTTGTGGTATTTTGTGTAGTTTGGTCATAAATAAAAAAATTTAGATATAAAGAGGGCACATTTACCATAGCAACAATACTCCAAGCCTTCGTCGACATATCTAACCGAAGTGTAGTCGAGTCGTGTTTAGGTTTCCACGCTCCTAACAATTACCGGTACAACTGATATAATCATGTGCATATATTTTTAGTTACAGAAAAAAAAAAGATTACTAGTAGACTTTTAGTTTTACGGATCTGCTGGAACACGGGCACCGGCCAGGTTGTTACTGTTCGGAACGCCTTCTTTATCCGGGAGGAAAAGTTGAAATATAACAATTCTCTTTTTTTTTTAGGGGAGGGGGCGATGAACCGGGACTCCGGATGGCAGCAACGGCCCAGTGGTGGTAATTTCAAGTTGTTTGTGCACTAAAACCGCTCGAATTTAGATACAAAGGTTTACCAGCGTACCACCGCAGGTAGTTCATTGTTCTCTTAAAACGTGAACCCGAGGCCGACGTCCCTTAGCAGACTGTGCAAAGTGAATGCGAACCCTCATCCGTATTTTGCTGAAGTTCAAAACAACGGTACGTAGCTGCTTTACAATTGCTTGCCAGCCTACTTAGGGGTTTAGAATGTTTTTATATATTTAACCCCGCGAAATATACTCGAGGCGCCAGCGACTCGATGGTGACCTTGTGGCCGCCAATAGACACATTACCATGGGCAAAAAGCTTGCCCACGGCGGTGGCCTTGCACAGTGTTACCCTCGGAAACGGGAGCCTCCCAGGTAAGGAACCATAAAAACGTTACGTAAACCAACGACCTACTTAAGCCAACGACCCCACTGAGGGTGTCAATGGTGGTTGCGGATGAAGCTGCCTCGGTGCTTCGACGTTGGTGGCTGAGGCTTTTCTCGACCGGTAGCCGGGAGGCTACCGGTCAGGAGCAGGGTGGTCAAGAGAGTTCCTTATGGCGAGATTCCCCAGGAGCCAGCTGCTGCGCCGTGGCCTCCGGAGCCGGGAACAAAAACAGCTTGCGCAGTGATAAACGCGACAAACAACAACTGTGCCGTAACGACGTCAAACATCCCCAGGTATTCGGGATATCGACCACCTGCGCCAAAGCTGGGCAGATGGGGACAGACAAATAAATAACAATAAAATATACCCGTTAAAAATCAAATAACTAACATTTCTCTCGGATATATTAAGGTAAGTAATATTTATCAGCCGAAGAAATTTTTGATTACACTTTAACTGTTTCTTAGAGGTTCCTGCAGAAGAAAAAAGAAAGATTTACTCTATTGACTCCCATATAAAGTTTTAGTTCTATGAAATTAAAAAAAAAAACATTAAGTATTTTACAGATTTCCTGGAGGGATATAAAGTAGGGACAGCACGCTATCAAATTTCGTGTGTATCTAACCTAAAACTGAAATCTCCTAGGCTGAAGATAATGATCCCTGAAGGAGGGGATCAAGGGGGACGAAATACAAACATATATCTCCAAAGACAGCTAGGTGACTGGTGCGCGACCGAAAAGATCCAGCTCCCTTGCACCTTTGCATTAATTGCATTATCATCATCTCCTAGGTTCTCTGGGAAATAATTAATTAAGTCTTCACCTCATGCCCTGCCAATATGTCTTCCCTGTAGCAAATGTATCATCCCTGTAGCAAGCTTTGCGCGCAGGGTGCTTCAACGAGGTTGTCGCACGTGCAAACAAGTGCAAACAAGTGCAAACGTGCAACACGTGCCAACAAGTTAAGCAACCTTGTTGCGTCTTAGCTGCCATCCGCCGTTCGGCCAGGCGCGACGCGAGTATGACACGCTCCGGTGGTAGCCAGTATGGGACAACGCCCCCTTTATTGCTTCGAACACAGATATATAGAGAACGCCACGACTAGTGACGTCAACAGGGAAACTGTTATCGGCTTGATAACAGCGAATAGATAGGATGTAAACAATGACAATGCAACATTTCCTGTTGACGACTAGTGACGTCAACAGGGAAACTGCTATCGGCTTGATAACAGCGAATAGATAGGATGTAAACAATGACAATGCAACATTTCTTCTCCTCTTAATATTGCAAACGATCGATCGGTTTCCGTGTCCGCGTTGAGCGTCGTAAGGCTGGTTGGTCTTGACCGTCGGGGGCTGGCGCGTCTTGCTCGCTCGGTGGCCCCTGGCTGTCCGGCTGTCCTAGTGTCACTGGCGGCCCGACGTTGTCCGAACCGTTTTTAGGGCCACCCAGACTTTCAGTCGGACCTTGTCTGCCGCGGACCTGGTCCATGTGTCGACGGACTGTTCCCTCCGGAGTCTCGATGACCAGCATCCTTGACCCGAGCTTGTTCTGGACGGTCCCCGGTGACCATCTTTCACCTTGGCCGAAGTTGCGGACCCACACCGGTGCTCCAAGGTCCCAGGAGTCTCCTTGAACCTGCACATCGTCGGACAATAACGCAGGCCGGAACGGTACAGTCATGTCCAGGCGCGAACGAATGCGGTACCCGAGAAGTATTTCCCCTGGGGACTGGCCACACGCTAAAGGCGTCCGGCGATAATTTATCAGGAGCTGCGCCAGCCTTTTTCCCAAATCTCCCCCAGTTAACTTAGCGAGGCCGAACTTGATCGTCCTGACTGCCCGTTCAGCCAACCCGTTAGACTGAGGATGATAGGGCGCACAGCGGAGGTGACACACATTGTTTCTTTTCACAAAATCTTCAAAATGCTGACTAATGAACTGAGGTCCATTATCAGAAACGATTGTTCTGGGCAGACCGAACCTGCTGAACAGTTCTCGGAGTTGATTCACAGTCGCCTCTGCCGTTGTTGATCGCATGATGCAAGCTTCAATCCATTTGGAATGGGAATCGACGACTATCAGCAACATCCTTCCCTCAACTGGTCCTGCAAAATCGATGTGCACTCTCGACCATCTTTCTTTTGTTTCTGGCCAATTCACCGGCGAGCACGCAGACGGCATTGGGGCGGCTTGTACGCACTCGTTACAATTTCCGCTCAGTTGTTCCACCTCCCGGTCCAGTCCCGGCCACCAAAACAACGACCGCGCATTTCTCTTCATGGCTGATACCCCCTGGTGAGATTCGTGCAGCAGCTTGAGGATGTCCGGGCGGGCCCGTGTCGGAATCACGAGGCGCCGGCCCCAGTAAAGTAACCCGCGGCACGTAGACAGCTCGAGCTTCCGGGAAAAATAAGGCTGTACCTCTGTCTGGTTCTTCAGAAGGCTAGCAGGCCAGCCGTTCTGCACGTACTTGATGACCTGCAACAACGTATCGTCTGTTTTCATCAAGTCTTCTAGCCGCTGCGCGGACATAAATGCTTCGTCTACGCGGTGCAACGTCAGCACAAATTCCGGGAGGTCTTCTTCCACTGGTGGTCCTTGCCGTGGAAGTGGCAATCGACTCAGCGCGTCAGCGTTTCCGTTTTGTTTGCCGGGTCGAAATTCTATTTTGTACCGAAAATCGCTGAGTAGCAGAGCCCACCTTTGAATCCGTCCAGACGCCAGTAGCGGGACAGGCCGGTCTTCTCGAAGCAGACCCACAAGTGGTTGATGGTCCGTGACTAATACGAATTGGCGTCCTAGTAAATAATCACGGAACTTGATTACGCCAAAGATCAACGCAAGTGCCTCCTTTTCTAGTTGCGAATAGTTCTTTTCGGCGGAGGTCAATGTTCTTGACCGAAAAGCTATCGGTGTATCGACACCCCGGATCTTGTGCGATAGGACGGCGCCCACTCCTGTTGGGGACGCGTCACATTCCAGTCGCAGTGGCTTCTCAGGGTCAAAAAATGTCAGGACCGGTGATGTCAGCAGCGCGGCCTTGGCCTGTTTGGCGGCCTTATCTTGCCTTGGTCCCCAATTCCACCTTTGATCCTTGCCGAGCAGCTCGTATAACGGTGCTAGCAGCGTCGACATATTGGGCAAGAATCGGTGATAATACGTCAGAAGCCCGAGGAAGGAGCGAAGTTCGCTCACATTTGACGGCGTCGGTGCATCTCGGATGGCCTCCAAGTTTTTCTCGATTGGATGTAGTCCTTCCTTGTCGATCTGGTGGCCCAGGTAAGTGATGTCCGGCTTCCTAAATTGGCATTTTGATCGCCGAAGCTTGACACCCATGTCCCGGAAGCGTTGCAGCACCCTGCTCAGGTTGTCGGTTCCCGGTTGTTCCGCTACCAGGACGTCGTCCAGGTACACTTGCACGCCCTCCAGATCTGCGAGCATGCTCTCCATCTTCCTCTGAAAAATCGCCGGCGCGGAAGCAACTCCAAACGGAAGGCGATTGAAGCTGTAAAGGCCACGATGGGTGTTGATGACTGTTAATTCCTTCGACTCTTCATCCAATGCCACCTGGCTGTAAGCATCCCTAAGGTCTAAGGTGCTAAATAAAGAACCGCCCCGCAACGACGCAAACATATCAGCTATGTTAGGTAGCGGATACTGCTCTGTGTTGCACGCCATGTTCGCTGTCAACTTAAAATCGCCGCACAGGCGTATCGAGCCGTTCTTTTTCTGCACCAGTACAATCGGTGCTGCCCACTCCGAATGGCTTACAGGTGAGATAACTCCGGCCTCTACCAACCGATCCAGCTCCTCTGACACTTTGTCGCGAAGCGCGTATGGAACAGGTCGTGCCTTCATAAACTTCGGCACCGCTCCCTCCCTCAAATGAAGACGTACCGGTGGCCCCTTGATGGTTCCCAGGCCTGGCTCGAACAGGTCCTGAAACCGCAACAGCAGGTCTTCCAGCTTTCTCGTTGAGCCTGCAACCACGCTTGACACCAGAGGGTCCAGCAAGTTCAGTTTGCCGATTACGTCTCGACCACACAGGCTTGGTCCGGGGCAGTTCACAACCACGAGCGAAGCCGGCACCGTGACGTCATGGACGGTCGCCCTCATGTGTAGCTCCCCGAGGATGGGCAGCTGTCCCAAGTAGCATCGGAGACTCAGCTTGGTTGCCGACAGCGCCGGCCAATGGTCCTTGTGCTCATTGTACACTTCACGGGGAATAACACAAACAGGAGAGCCCGTGTCGACTTCCATGGTCAGTCGTACTCCCCCCCAGGAGATCTGCCTTCGGACCGGCGGTTCAAAACGTGCCCGTGTTCGAGGTTGTACCGTGTACACTGATGCCAAGTCCAGGTCCTCTCCCTCTGACGCCGTCGCAGCTGCAATCGTCGAGATTGGTCGTCCTGGAGTTGCAACGTCATTATGCGCCCCACATTTCTTCGCGAAATGGCCTTGTCTGCCGCATCGGAAACATCTGGCGAATCTGTGCCGACACGCGTCCCGTGCATGTGAACTGCTTCCGCATCGCTCGCATTCTTCTTTCCTTGTATTGTACCTCCTTCCCAGGTCTGGCTGTTTTCGGGACTTTCCGGCTATTCTGTGTAGCTCCGCTTCATTTTTCACCTCCTGGCTTTCCATGTTCTTTACCTCCTTTGTGGCTACCTCTGCCGCGGTAGCTAAATCTTCTGCCTCTGCCAAAGTCAGGTCTCGCCTTGCCAGTAGTTGACGTTGAACTGTCTGGTTTCGCACTCCGCAAACAATGCGATCCCGCAGCATGCGGTCCAAGCTGTCTCCGAAATTGCAATTTTCCGCAATTTTCCTCAGTTCCACGATGAAGTCTCGTACCGACTCGCCTTCCCGCTGTTGCCGATTGAAAAACTTGTAGCTTTCAGCTATTTCGTTAGCCTTGGGCGCGTAGTGTCGACCCAGGATGCCGACAACTTCCTTGTACGTCAGTTCGTTGACCCTTCGAGGCGCGCATATTCCGCACAGTATTCCAATCGGCCTGGAGCCGAGCGCGGCTACCAACAGTGCGCGCTTCCTCTTATCTTCGGTAATAGCATTTCCTTCAAAGTAGGCTTCAACTCGAACAACATAAGTTTCCCACTTATCTTCTGCGTCGTGGAAGAAGGGAACTTGAAACGCCGTGGCCGCAGTTGCCATTCTTGGGCTGTCCTTGCTTGTCGTGCCCGTTGAGTGAGTTCAGCTCGTCGCCACTGTTGCGTCTTAGCTGCCATCCGCCGTTCGGCCAGGCGCGACGCGAGTATGACACGCTCCGGTGGTAGCCAGTATGGGACAACGCCCCCTTTATTGCTTCGAACACAGATATATAGAGAACGCCACGACTAGTGACGTCAACAGGGAAACTGTTATCGGCTTGATAACAGCAAATAGATAGGATGTAAACAATGACAATGCAACATTTCCTGTTGACGACTAGTGACGTCAACAGGGAAACTGCTATCGGCTTGATAACAGCGAATAGATAGGATGTAAACAATGACAATGCAACCCCCGTTTCACCCCTTTTCACCCCGTTTCAAAGAGAAAAAAAAAAGGTGCCAAAAGGGCCACAAGGAAAAATCTGTGCCTTGTGAAACCGGTGTAGTTTACGACATACCGATGACTTGTGGTTTTAGGTACACGGGGCAGACCTCAAGATGCTTGAACGATCGTCTGACTGAGCACAAAAGAAATGTAAATATAAAGCGACTAATTCCGAAATTGCGACACATGTACAAGAATCCAGAAACTGCTCGGCAAGTGGTCCGGTACAAGAAGTCAACGACGTGAAAAGGGTTGTAAAAGAGACAGTGAAAATTAGGTCGATCGGCAACTGCATAAGCCAGGCGTCTATGCTTTTTAGTGATATGGCGAAAGCTTTTCTGCGAATATGATTTGAACAGGTCTTGTGTTTTTCGCGAGAGGTACCTCCTTTGTCATGTACTTGTTCCGGATGTATGCGTACGTAGAAAGAAAAAAAAAGTGTAACAGGTTGATGGGTTCGTACTGCAGTCGGTTCCGTGTGGTTCGCTTGTTCGTTTGTTGTAAAGTTAAGAGTGGCTGCGAGGTCGAGAATGTCCCCTTCGGCCGATGTTTTGTTGTGTGTTTACCGTTTGTTAACTCAAAGTGGTTCGTGACTTTTTTTAAGAACTTTGTGGCTGCGAAGTCAAGGCGTGTCCCATTGGTACCATTGTTTGGAATGTTTTTTGGTGGCGGTGTTGGGTCAGGATGTATAAAAGGAGGGAGAACTGAATAAAGTGGTTAGCTGTGTTTGAGACGTCGTCGTGTTCCTTCCACCCAGTCTCAGGTGGTAAAAAATGGTAAAGTTCATTCGATGCATTGCGGCAGCGGCGGTGTAACGATACTGGATTGTGACATTGGTTTATTTAGATGGCAGTCGATATAATGACAACGATGGCTGCGTGACGATAGCGACTTTTAGCAAACCGCCAAAGCTCGGTTACACTCGATGTTCAGCGTAGCAAACGTGGCGTAGCTCAACCTACACGGATTGCTTGCAAATATAGAGTTCTCGCTCTCCGGCCAATGAAAGACGAGCGTTCTGCGCTACGTTGCGTTCGCTGCGCTTGACGTCGGAGTGTAGCAGAGCCTTTACCGTGTTCTGCGTACCGCAATATCGGAGCCTTTAAAGAATGTTTTTAAGCGTTCGCCCCGCGGTCATGGTGTCATTCGGGCGCGCGCTTTGAAGCATGGTTCAAAGGCTCTGGTCCTGCGTTACACTGAACACGGTAACAGTCCCCACCGTTAGAAAGGCTATTCCGGTCGTTTACTGTTCGTGAACCAAAGGAATACATAAAGCAGTTATAATATCTACTCAATGTGTTGTACTACATATTTCGCTGCGAGCTTTGCAAGATGAGCCCTGGTTGTAGAGATAACAGGCGCTGCATGCGACTACTCTAAGACAATCGCATTCCAAAAAAAAAAAAAAACGTTTTTTTTTAGAAGGGGGGGGGGGGGGTTAGTGGAGTGCGTTTTTGCTAGAAACCTGCAGCTTTCAAGCTATATGGCCTAAAACGTTATGAAGGGTTATAAAACACCGAATTTTACTACATGATTTCCCGTTAAACTTTGTAAGATCGCCCTGGTTGTTTATGGACGAGGCGCTGAATGTGGCAACTTCCAAAGAATCATGTTCCAAAAGAGCGAACCCTCGAGTATTTCCGGGACGTGCGTCTCCACGAAGAGCCTGCAGCGTGCAACCTGTATAGGTAAAAATATTTAATCATGCACTCAACGAGTTCTACTACATGATTTCCCTAGAACTCTGCGAGATACCCCTTGGTTGTTCAGATAAGAAGCCCCTAATGTGGCTACTTCAAGAATCACGTTCCAAAAGAGAATACCTACGAGTTTGTTGGGGGAGCGCGCTTCCGTCAGGAACCTTCAACGAACAAGCTACATGGCTTAAAATTATTTGAACATCTACTCAAACACTTTTACTACATGATTCTCCAAACACTTCGTGAGATTCACCCTGGTGTTTGAAATAAGAGGCGCTTAATGTAGCTACTTTGAAAAAATCATGTTCCAATAGAGCAAACCTTCCAGTATTTGGGGGAAGTGCGCCTCCACCACGAGTCAGTAGCGGGCAACTAATGTGGCTTATATGGCGACATAAGCGTTGAGATAAAAGCCAGCGAATTGTTTTTTTTTTTTGTTTTATTTTTTTAGATCCTGTGCAGAAAAAGGAAATCGCGAGTTTTTTTAACCATGTACTTTTCGAACGGAAAGCAGCCTGAAGCCGTACGTATTTATATTATGTTTACTTCAATGTAAATTAAATAAAACGAAAAGGAAGACCCAAGACTCAACGTGTCAAACCTGTATTGGCAAATCCGTCGTCTTGCAGCGATGCGAAGACAAGGAGTCGGAGTGGGGCGATGATCAGAATGCAGGATGCTTCCATAGCAATCCAAACGGATTAAAATAACTTGAATGTACAGTCGCCAGTGATATAAAAAAGACAGACCAAGCGTGTAAACTAAAGAGTATAAAGCGTTTTTTTTTCTTTTTTCCTGAAAATGATTGTTTTATGTACGCTTATAACCATTTTGTTGCGAAAGCTTTTTTTTTTTCTGGAGCGGCGTGAAGAAACGTTTTGTGTAAGCATTCTCGACGTTGACTGTGCTACGGTGGCAGTTTGCGTTCGGCGATTTCTTCGTAGTTTCCCTGTGACCGCGAGCTGTCGGGATCGAAGTGTACAAAAAAAGGCATCATCCTAAACGGAGTGACATCGAGCACCCTAGTCGGTCCAGTTGTGGTGGGCGTTGATTAATATATATATATATTCCTGTGAAATTATCACCATCTGTCACCGGGTAGAAAACGTCTGACGTTTGATACACCGCGTCAGATGAAAAACAGAAAGGCCTTAACATATGAAGGACGGAACTGCTGACGAATCGTGGAACGTGTAGGAAAGCTTAAGATTCCATTGCCACGCATATTCAGCGTGGTCGGATTCAAAAAATCCGTCAGCCATTCTGTGGTACACGTGTGCGATGCTGATTTCAATTCACCGCCAAACATTATAAGCTTGCATTTTGCCATGTGATTCATGTGAGGCTGTCATTTGCTGAAGCCATCTTTTTTTAAGAACGCGACATCTTGATTAGCTGGTGCCATGGCGGATTGGGGTAAATTTACGAAGTATGTGACTTCCTGATGGTCTGGCGTCCGGTCGGATTCGACCAACTCCTTAAATCCTATGACGTGGTGACAGGCGGGCGTCAGATCGGATTCGGCTATCTTTTTCACGCAACCTACGACTCGTGGCACGTGGGCTGACTGGTCCTGCATATGTCTCGCATTTTGGTCATCCATTTTTGTGTGTCTTGCTACTTCACTGACTTAAGAAAAAAATCAACAAACACACAGCTACAAAAAATATACTAGCTATCAATAGAAATATTGCACGTGCTTATTAGTTATTCGGCTCTCGTAAATGTGTCGTAAGTCCACGCTTTTGCTGACTATTTCCCGAGCACGTCTGTAGCTGATATCGAATCCCTGGTTGAGCCTTTCCTAGAGGAAAAAATGACTGTTTGATTTAAAATAGTAACTCGATTTCCGTCATATGCGTTATTCCACCTAGCTTGTGACAAAGAAGCTTTTTCATCGCTAAACAGACCTGATGTAGGGCCGCAAGGAAGTATCTTCCACCAGTTTGTTGGTAGACTTGACAGCACACGTGTTGAAGGTGCAGGAGCAGCAGCCCATGTAAATGGCACAAAAGCTCAGTGTTTAGTATCAAAATGCGAGGGTCCTGCGAACTAAGGCAGATGAGTTTATGTCAAACCTGATAACAACTAGGCTTGATGTTATTTGTCTCAATGA
The DNA here is from genome assembly GCF_016920785.2 of Ixodes scapularis. Lineage (NCBI taxonomy): Eukaryota > Metazoa > Arthropoda > Arachnida > Ixodida > Ixodidae > Ixodes > Ixodes scapularis. The sequence continues at coordinate 91,046,473 of NW_024609846.1, read as the reverse complement.
AACATGGCTATGTCATGGTATACCCGACTCAAATTACTTCTACAACGTGTATCGCCAGGATAGGGATTGCGTGATCACTGGTCAGAACTTCAGGGGGAGCCGTACTAATTGCCGCTGAGGAATCTCTTTCGACACACCGCCGTTTTAATCTTGAAACATATTCTTAGTGTGTATGGATAGGAATCAAAGGAAGTGGTGGCTTCGGCTACCCAGTTGGAAGTTACTACTTTCCACCCCTGTTTGATCAGGTTATCTTTGCAGAGCATCTTGAGACACCTAAAAAACACCTCGATTTCAGCATGTACAAAGTGTATTGCGACATTAATCTTCCGGCCGTAGATGGGTCAGTGGGAGATGTTAATAGCAGCAGCCTCACAGCAAAAAATAAGGCTTTATTTTTATTCGACTTTACGAAATGTTGTAGCTTGGATCAACACAACAAAATTGAGAATTGCGCTGGAAATTTTTATTTATTTATTTATTTATTTATTTATACATACTGCAGCCCCACTGGGGCTATGGCAGGAGTGGGAGTTAAACAGAGACGGTCCGGATATCACTGTGGACCACTGTCAACGGCACACAGAAATTTATCTGGTTGTAGTGATCGGATGTTTCCTGGTAATAAATTCCAGCGTTCAATGGTGTGAGGAAAAAAACTGTATTTAAGCATATCAGTACGAGGATGAAAAGGTCAAATGTTTAATTCATGGTGGCTCCTAGTTGCAGTTGGCTCGAGAAACTTTATGTAGTTATGTAAAGAGTCAAAACGTGAAGAGTGAACCACGAAATACAGAGACTTTAGGCGCTCGATACCACGACGCTCAGAAAGAAGTCTTAGGCCTAACACGGAAAGATTAGAAGAAGGAGAAAAGTTTCTGTCACACCGACGACAAATAAAACGTACCGATTTCTTTTGTACTGATTCGACCTTATTTATATCGGACTCTTTGTAGGGAAACCAAATAATAGAACCATATTCAAGGATTGGGCGAATCAAAGTTTTAAAAGTTAAAAGCTTAGTATCTTGTGGTGCCACACGCAAGGTACGCCGCAGGTATCCAAGTCTTTTAAGAGATTTGTTACATGTCGTATCAATGTGCTTAGACCAAGATAAATCAGGCGTGAAAAGGAGGCCAAGATATTTATATTCAAAAACTCTTTCTAAACATAACCCGTCAAATGAATAATTAAACACAGAAGGTGATGGACGCCTAGAAAAGGTCATAAAAACCGTTTTACTAAAGTTCAGGTTCATTTGCCAGGTTTTACACCACGTACGAAAATTCACGAAAGAATTGTTAAGAGTTATATGGTCATCGGAGGAGTTTATCACATGATATAGTACGCAGTCGTCAGCGTAAAGTCGGACCTTAGTGGAAATACAGCGTGGCAAATCATTGATGTATAACAAGAAAAGTAGCGGTCCAAGAACTGAGCCTTGTGGAACACCTGATGATACGTCAACTGTACTAGACTTGGATGAGTTAAAGTAGACAAACTGAGACCGTTGAGAAAGAAAACTGGATATCCAGTTCACGAGGTGATGATTATTTAAAATTAGGTTAAGCTTGTGTAGGAGTTTAGAATGAGGAACTGTGCCGAAAGCCTTTGACAAATCTATAAATATCGCATCAACTTGGTTACCGATGTCAAGAGACAGACTGATATCATGAACAAGCCCTGTTAGTTGTGTCATAGTACTATAACCGCGTCGAAA